>NC_079218.1:34837529-35137529 GCF_029633865.1 Lampris incognitus
TGTGTGTGTGTGTGTGTGTGTGTGTGTGTGTGTGTGTGTGTGTGTGTGTGTGTGTGCATGCTGTGGTGTGAACCCAGCCAAAAGCATCGATAGGCAGGGAGCCCAGGTGAGGACCCTGTCAGGGCATGAAGGTTCTTCTCAACCACAGCTGTCTAGACTGGCACGCAACATCTCTTTGCTGGATGTATGTATGTTTTGTGTGTGTGTGTGTGTGTGTGTGTGTGTGTTTTTGTGCGTTTTTGCAAACTCATGCTATGGGAGCTAGTAAGCAATCTGGCAAGGGGACTACCGAGCACTCTCAAGCTTTTATTCATGTGGTCTACTTCCTTGAAGTTAAAAATGAACTGTGAATGCATCAAATATTTTTTTTCCCAGTGGACAAGACAAATGGAAGCAAAAAACATTCACCAAACCACTAACACATCGCTCCTTTGCAGTTATCCACCCTTTTGAGTCTATCTCGAGATTAGCTGTCAGAAGCGCTGTAAGATTTTGCCAAGATTTATAAGAATACACAATTTTTTGACGAAACGGTCTTTTTCAACCACAGTTTGACAAAAAATAGCATTATTTCCCCTCTCTATGCCATGTATGTATATATTTTTGCTATGGTATTTATGCTATGGGGGTGGCACAGTGGTGCAGTGGTTAGCGCGGTCGCCTCACAGCAAGAAGGTCCTGGGTTCGAGCCCCGGGGTAGTCCAACCTTTGGGGCTATCCTACGTCGTCCTCCTTGTGGAGTTTGTTCTCCTCGTGTCTGCATGGGTTTCCTCCAGATGCTCCGGTTTCCTCTCACAGTCCAAAGACATGTAGGTCAGGTGAATCGGCCATACTAAATTGTCCCTAGGTGTGAATGTGTGTGTGTGTGTGTGGGTATGTCAGCCCTGTGATGGACTGGTGGCCTGTCCAGGGTGTCTCCCTGCCTGCTGCTGAATGACTGCTAGGATAGGCTCCAGTATCCCATTACCCTGAGTAGGATAAACGGTTTGGATAACGGATGGATGGATGGATGGATTGAAATCATTCTGATTAGAGATTCCAGCCTAACTATTTACATGGATGCTAAACAAAGTGATCCGATAAGATGTGTGTCTACATGCCCCAAAGCATTTAATCAGAATATAACTTTTTTTGACATGTGCAAAGTGGTTACGCCTGCCGTGAAACGTCTACTGGCCAATGGTTCGGTGGATTCCGGCTTCGTTCAGCTTTTCAAACACTTTTTTGAACAATTCATTGTTTCGAGCCTTTTCGACCATCGAGGCATTAAAGTTGTGTCAGCCACAGACCAGTTTTGTTTTGCTACTGCCATGTTTCTGTCCCTTCCGGGAACTCGTTCTTGCCACCTAATGTTACCCCCGTATGGGGCAAACATGCACAGAAAGAATAGATTTATTCCAACCAGAGAGAAGTAATCGGATGAAGTGTTTATATGGTTATTAGGCACTAATATTTTCCTATTGATATTATTATCAAAGCTTTGCACCACCCCCCTCAACCCAATTGAAAACTTCTCCCTCTTCTGATTGAGGTGGTTACATGAGGCATTTTTATTCTGATTGGACTATTATTCTAATTATTAGTGGAATATTAACATCCATGTAAACACAGCTAGTGTTTCAAAGGTGTATGTATATGCATTACCATTTATTTCATACAGAAAAAACAGAGCCAATAATAATCTTCTCATTAAATATTAAGCTGATCACAGGCAGGTATATTTGTTACCATCAATTAAGCCATCCCATAACTTGACGGGCAGAAAAACATCACACCGTTTTGGCCAAATTGGTGCAAGTAGCAGCAAATTGGTGCTAGTTTGTGTCCCATTGGGTGCAGTCAAGTACACACACAAAATTATGCTGGGAGAGTCATCAGCTGAACAGTGATATATGGTCTCTGGAGTTTTTATATCATTTGTTAAATCCATAATTTCATAGCATCCACAATCTAATCATTTTCTCACAATGCTAAAAATAAAGTGGAGATGCACAGTAGGTCCAGCAGCATGAGACTAGTCCATTGAATTTGTGGGAAATCTTCATCCACACTTTGATAGAGCCCTGATGCCCATACGCAAGTTTTTATTCCAGCTAAACTCTACACCGCCTGACGTCACCCATTACTTCCCCCTCTCTGGTTAAAGATGTGCTGAAACTAGCTGGTGGAGTGTACATCTATGCTTGTGTCACAGGTATCATTAAGGCGAACCAGAGTAATGACTTCCTGTGAAGGGGACTCCCTGCTCCTGAGACCTTCACTTACCAGCATGAGAGACAGCTATGTTAACTAGGAAAAATCAAAAACTTGATGCACTTTTCTCCTAAAGGGGTGATGGTAGTTTTACCAGTAGAGTTGGCGACAACTTGTGTCACTCATAAAGTGTTTTTATGGGCGTCCGGGTAGCGTAGTGGTCTATTTCATTGCCTACCAACACGGGGATCTTTGGTTCGAATCTCTGTGTTACCCCCAGCTTGGTCGGGCGTCCCTACAAACACAATTTTGTCTGTGGGTGGGAAGCCAGATTGTGGGTATGTATCATGGTCGCTGCACTAGCGCCTCCTCTGGTCGGTCTAGGCCCTGTTCAGGGGGGAGGGGGAACTGGGGGGAATAGCATGATCCTCTCATACGCTACGTTCCCCTGGCGAAACTCCTCACTATCAGGTGAGAAGAAGCGGCTGGCGACTCCACATGTATCAGAGGAGGCATTGTGGTAGGTAGTCTGCAGCCCTCCCTGGCTCGGCAGAGGGGGTGGAGCAGTGACCGGGATGGCTCAGAACAGTGGGGTAATTGGCTGGGTACATTTGGGGGGAAAAGGAGGAAAAAATCCTCCACCCCCAAAAAAGCGTTTTTATTAGGATTATGGTCTCTACTACTACTTTCGGCTGCTCCTGTTAGGGGTCGCCACAGCGGATCATCCGTTTCCATTTCTTCCTGTCTTCTGCATCTTCCTCTGTCACATGGTATGAATGACAAAACGAAAGTGAGGAAATGACATCAGTATGGACACTCAGTATTTGCTGATGCAACTGTTTTGGTGTTTGTGTAACGATGCTCACAGTTGACTGGCAGGACAGTTGCCCTCTGCATGAGCAAAACTGTTAACCCGTACGGCACCCTGTCACATATAAAGTTCATCCACCTCATACGATGTGTCAGTCAAAAAGTAGTTTTGTTGAAATAATGACTGACACAGCTGTTCATTCATCTCTAACTTCTTCCGAAAAGGTGTTGTTGGGAGAAACTGTTTAGCAGATTAATTATCCCGAGTGTGTTTGCTGTGTTGACGTGACGGTTATAGTGGTTATGATAGTGGCGTTATAATAGTGCAAATTAAAACAGTAACTAAGGCAGGTGGGCCTTTGAGAAATTCGGCAAGCAGTCAATTTAGCTGTATGTGCATACTTAGTTGGCAAACAATAGAATTTAACTTGATTGGAAGTTTTGGTTTATTTGCTACATCAGAAACCATCCACTTTCTCAGTTTTAATTAACTCTCCGGCTTCTTTTTCCCCCATCGACATTGTTTCTGTCTCCTTCACCACAGGCTCATTCCATATTTATCCAGCAATTAGGTCTGAATTGATGATGGAGGGAGTAAGAGTGTGTTTGTCAACACCGGGAGCAAAGGGAGCCTGGAGGGGGTAGGAACATTGGTTTGGGATTACTAAAGAACGGTTGGATGAGCGTGTTTGTGTTTGTTTTACACGTGTGTGTGTGTTTCTGTGTGTGTGTGTCTGTGTGTGTGTGTGTGAGTAAGTTTGTATGTACTTGTTTTGTGTCAGAGTGTGTGTGTACTCTCGAGCCTGCTATGAAGGCTGCAGAGTGAGGCAGCATGTGCAAGGGGTTGAGGTGGAGGCTAGGGGAGGTGTGGGGGACGGTGGTATTTGTTTGGGGATGCATACACGCATACAGATGTATACACACACACACACACATACACACATACACACACACACACACACACACACACACACACACACACACACACAGACTATGCCTCTAATTGGTAAAAGACAGCTGCTGCTGCCAACCAGAAAAATTCATGTGAAGTACTCATCATGCTTTGGCCCAAGGGCAGCCACGCCACACTAAGTAATCTACCCACCACTGCAGCCAGTGAACGCTTTTCCCTTCCAGAGCATTCTATTGACGAGTCAGATAGACGCAGACAGGGCTAATTCTTTGATAGCCATAATCTCTCTCACATAGTTATGAAGTTTTATCATAGCTGTCACTAAATGGGCCATTAGTCTGTTAACAAAAGAAAGACCTGCTACTTGGGCTCCGAGCAGTGAGACAGAGAGGGAGAGAGACCCGATAGTTCATCATCCACCACACCTGAAGGAAATATATGACACATATCGATCCAAACACAGTAATAGCTTAAGTTATGAGCCAATGTTATTTTCTAAGCTATCCAGATACTCTTAAAGCTGATTTTTTTTTATTTTGAGATACTTTAATGATCCCCATAAGGAAATTATGCTCTAGATCCTAGCTGTGTAGCTAGGAGCAGTGGGCAACCGCCATGCAGCACCCGGGGACCAACTCCAGTTCGTCTTGCCATGCCTTGGTCAAGGGAACAGACAGGAGTAATAACCCTAACATGCATGTCTTTTTTTGATGGTGGGGGAAACCGGAGCACCCGGAGAAAACCCACCACAGTCACGGGGAGAACATGCAAAAAAAAGGTAAGCGATCCTGGGCGGATGTTAGCAAAAGCTAGCTATGCTTTGAAAACATAATGCAAAAGAATCCACCCCTTCACTCTTGCATAAGAGCCTCGTGAACGTGCAAACTGATTGACAGCAAATAGGGACCAATGGAGACAATGGCTTGCAAAGAACTCTCCTGATTGGCTGATAAGGAGTGGGTATACGGAAAATGTTCTGTCTCTGTTTACAGCGCCTACAACCTGATATTTTTTTCTCAGTATAATTACTTGATAGCTTGATAGATATAGAATGAGTTTGGCCAAAAATTATAAAAAAGCGTCTTAATTAAAATCACTGATAGCCACTTTAAAGCAAGTTTTAATAACATTCTTAATACTCTAGAAGATTGTGTCAATTTCCTTTGTGTTCTATATGCTGAGCCTCCCACCAGGACCTGTTCCTTGTAAGTACAAATTTACTTGATTACTAACTTGCACTTCAACTTGACTATGACTATCACTGAAATATTCTTTCTTAACCATACACACTATTACCACTCATTCTTTAAGTATTGTGCAATATTGAGAGTGACTTCCTTAATCTCCTTAAATAACCTCCAAAGAAAAAAGCCACTTTATTTTATCATTGTAAAGTTACAACAAATTTGTCTTCTGCATTTAACCCATCCTATTGTATAGGAGCAGTGGGCGGCTGCAGCACCCGGGGACAAACTCCAGTTCTTCTTTCCACCGCCTTGCTCAGGGGCACAGACAGGTGTATTAACCCTAACATTCATGTCTTTTCAATCTTTTCTAAAGCTGGTCTATGTCCTTGTATTGCCATTGTTGTCACACTGTCACCATCCTCACAACCAAGTCTATGACCGTGGGAGTATGAAGAAATAAAAATAAAACGGGTGGCAGGGTGGCCTAGAGTGGTTAGTGAGGTCGGCTACCAACAGGAAGGACTATTTCAATCAACACACCAGTCAACATATAATTGTCGCTCAACCGTACCTGCTCCAGAGAGGAGAATTTTCCAGTGTGTCAAAATCGAATGAAAAAATTACTTAGAGTGAAAGAGGTGCATGTTTAGGAGAGTCACATGCATGTGTTAGAGTGTCCCTGAAAATATGTGAATAGCTCTTGCTTTTAAAGATAATTTATGTGGCTTTGACGAAAGGGTCCTCAAGTAGAGACACAGATGGTGGGAGAAAGAGTGTTGATTTTGAAAAATAATAATAATAATAAAAAAAGAAAGCTTAAGCCATTAACAACAGAAGTTGGTGATTTGTTTAAGCCAACCTCTCCCCTATCCTCCATATATCAGTCCGTGCACACACTGGATGGATGTCTTTTCTCTCTAAAACTAATTTCTCCTTCCTGCCATGCGACTCCCATCTGTCCAGTAGATAGCAGCAAAGCCACACGGACCAGCAGGCACAACCTAGGGTGTTGATTTCTCCAAATTGTGAGCGGCAAGCAGGAGCTGTTCTGCCCCGTCTTTCTCCCAAACGACAGCCTGCCAGGCATACAGGCTGAGCCTTTCAACTCTCTTCAATCGAGTCTCCATGAAGGCAGAATGAGAACTGGAGTTTCTTCCAGGGAACGGCAGGCTACGGTTTCATTTCACAGTGACAGATACTGCGCTTTCAAAACCAGAAGACCTGGACCCTGACAGGTGAGGGGGAGAAAGGAGAAAAGAAAAAGCTTTCAAGAAAAGAACGCGAGGGAGAGAAGGCCGACATATGTAAAGAGAGGCTATAGGTTTGATCACCCGGTTCAGTTTACAAGCATTTCAAGACATCTTGAGGTCTAAAAAAAGAAAAAGGAGAGCTGTTGGTTGACTCAGGGTAACCATAGATCTCGCTCCCCCGCATCTCTTCTAAAGTGAAGATGTCGCTCTTTGATCCACCTTTGAACCTGCTGTTGGGAAGTCCTTAGCAGTACTGACTCTGTCTTCCTTTACCCCCCGACATGTTCCTTCTCCTGCTCCACCCCTCCCCTAATTAATGCTCAGCTATGTGAACGCAGGATTAGATCAAGGCAGTGAAAAATCAATGGCTGAAGGAACTGCAAAAAGACAGTAAAAACAAGCAGTCACATTTTAATCAGGGCTAACCAAGCTTTGAAACAAGGAGCAAAGGTCCCCTTCATTGAGCATACTTGAGCAGACTGTGTATCACATGCACTTGCAGTTTAAACCTACTTTGTATGTGTGCGTATCTTGTGTAATCCAGTGTCACGGTTGTCTCTTGATGGAGGGTTGTATGATGTCTGTGGGAGAATCTGGATCCTTACATTCCCACACAAGGAACACAAACTCAAGAGGTCAGAGGCATTGATGGCAACGCCAGGCTGCAACGTTAGGGTGGGCGGCAGCCGTGGGAATGTAAACTGCCGCATAGCATCTTTTCTAAATCCAGCGTCAACTGAAAGCGTCACTTGCAACTCTTCTTATGTAATTCTGTATGGGTGCCAATTTCTCCAAATGAAATTCAATGTATGGATCATTGAGGACTGTGCTTTTTTTTTAAATATGTCATGCCATGATATAACATTGCACATTTCAGGGGCATGAATATCTCTTGAGTATCTTAGTTAATGTATGGTGCTGTGCACTTCATAGCCACTTTTGTCCTGGATCATGCACCTTTCAGTTTTGGACCATCTGCGTCCTGGCTTTTTAACATTTCATCTTACAGTGGTCTTGACAACTATGATTGCACATGTGCAGGCTGGGGCCGAGGTTGGAGTTTTGGTTATGGTTTCTAAAAATGTGTGCTACTGTATGATATCTTTTTTTTCCCCTCACCAATTGTATCCGGCCAATTACCCCACTCTTCCGAGCCGTCCCGGTCGCTGCTCCACCCTCTCTGCTGATCGGGGGAGGGCTGCAGACTACCATATGTCACCTCCGATACATATGGAGTCACCAGCTGCTTCTTTTCACCTGACAGTGAGGAGTTTCACCAGGGGGCCGCAGCACGCGGGAGGATCGCGCTTCCCCCCTCAGTTCCTCCTCCCCCCGAGCAGGCGCCCCGACCGACCAGAGGAGGCGCTAGTGCAGCGACCAGGACACATACCCACATCCGGCTTGTGTCTGTAGAGACGCCCAACGAATCCGGAGGAAACAGGGATTCGAACCCGGAGAACCCTGTGTTGATAGGCAACGGAATAGACCGCTACGCTACCCGGACGCCCTACAGTAGGATTGTTGTGGTTACACCGCCCCGAGCTGCTTCCCCGGCACGTTCAAGCCACTCCCCCAGCTCGGGCGTGCCGGAAACATCTGCGCTGCACCAGGTGTTTGCCATCATCCACCGGGCACACCTGCGGCAATCAGGCAGCCCTCTACAAGAAGCCTCCCAGAACGTTTCTCCGTGCTTCGACGTACTCTACCCTGCGGTAAAGCTCTGACAAGCCCTTCAGCATTCCTTGCTCTCTTGCTATTCCGTTTATTCCCAGTGTTTATATTCGTGTCTCTCTTTTTTTCCCTCCCAGGACTCTCCCTCCGCGACTTCCACGGCTCCCCGCGTCTCCCTCGCTCCTCGCCCCCAGCGACCTTCAAGAGCAAGGTAACCAAATTGACAGATTTGCTTCAAAATACTTTATAAATGTGGGCGATGTATTGCTGCTGACATGTTAAAATGTGTTGAACCATGTATAGAACTGATTTGCGGAGTTAGACCGTCTTTGGGTGTTTTTCCCGTTTACCTTTCTTGATTTTTCTTTTTTTGGCCGGCTTCCTTGGTGACGTCGCCGTCTTCCTTTGCATTGATTTAGAACACCTTTGCTTATCCCACCTAAGGTGGTATAACCTTAATCCCACCTGTCTGTCCTCTATATAAAGCTCGTAACGGTAGCTGTCACTCCGAGGCAGTTGAAAGTATAGTAACTTTAGTTGAGTCTTGTGAATGTTATGCCTGCGCACAGAAAGTGCAGCCTTGAATGCCAGCTTTCGGGGTCTGACACCGTATACCAACTCCCGAAGGAAGGAGAAAGAAAGCTCAAGTGGGCAGAATTTATTAGGGGCCATGGAGTTGGAGAGGGCATCGTTGCTAGCAGTATCACCCGCCTGTGCAGCAAGCACTTTGCAACGGCATGTTTTTCAAACTGGCAGAGGCGACAGTTTGGTTTTTCAGACGGAGCACTCCAGTCTCCTTCAGCTTCCTTTTTTTTGTCGCCAACAACGCAGTAAGTAGCCTTGTTGTGTATTATTAGCTAGCTAACGTTAGCTATACAACAACGACATAACGTTAGCTAGCAACAAGCTAGCTGTACTCTTGCTCTTTTTTTAACTTGATTTCAGTTTTTGGTAGTGTGTATATCTTACACTGTTTGTGTCTGTCTTGCACTGTTTGGTGAAGCCACAGCCCTCATTTCATTTTTAACATGTGCCTGCACATTGTTTTAATGACTTGAATTGAAGTTTGGCTGTTTCTCCCACCGCCCTCCTGTGAATACTCTCCGCCACTTGGCTTCGTTCACTTCAGCACTGGGTTTAAGGAGGAATTCGTTTTTAAAACAAGATTTTCGGCGTGCTGCGAGGCGCCTCGCTGTCCTTAATGCGGTGGAACGGACACTGACGGTTTAAATGAGGGGGACATTTACCAACTGCAACGGAATGTATGATGACCGTGCAATACCATAGTTAAGTATGTTGTTGAAAATGTTTGTTTTATTGCTGGAAGAGCAGATTGAGTGAGGTTGCAGTCCGGGTAACATTCAGAGTCTGGTTTTCAAGGATAATCGGGGCATTAGCGTTGCATTCTGGAAGCGCAGCCTTAAGCTGCCTTCGTTTTTTTTCTTCTTCTCAATAGCAGAGTAAAGCAGTTTAGGAAGGATTTTCATACTGGAAATATAAGGTTATTTTATTGTCCCCGGACACTTAAAAAAAAAAAAAAAAAAAAAACCCACCGGTGTGGGAAGTGCATTTATTGATTTAAGTTTATACTGTATCAAGGTGTTTAGAGACACAGTGAATGTTTCTTTTTCACTTCTGTTGGGCTAAGTTTAAATAAATTTGTTATTGTTCCAGTTCACCATTCTGTCTGCTAGCTAGAGGGAAAGGGGTGAGGTGGGTACACATTCACTTAGGCCTATACCAGCACACAAAATAAAATGCAATACATGAGCACAGTTTACCCATTATATTTTTGGTCTACACGAACAGGACGAACTATATTGCATAATTTCATTGTAGCAACTCCCCCCCCCCCCCCCCCATTAGCTTCAGTTGTGTGACAGAGCACCAGTCCTCACTATACGTAAGCATGGCAGAAGGAATGGATGAGTTACGCCAGCAATTTGAAGATCTTCAAGCCAGGTTTGCCAAACAGTCTGTTCATATGAGAGAGCAAACAGTGCTCTTTCTACAGGCAAGGAGCGACCAAAGCGAAGCACTCTCCTTGGCAAAGGTAGTCCTTGAACAGAAAAAAACAAGCTATGGTTTATAGACAAAGTGCCCAGACTTTAGTGGGAATCAAAGTAATGAAGACCAATACATAGAGTGGGTAGCTTCAATAAAGTCCTACTTTAAAGTTTGTAAGGTTCCAGAAGATCAAGTTGAACTTGTTAAACACTTGAAGGTGGAGGCAAAGCTAACGATGAGGCTCATGCTGGAAGATGGCACCACAGACATCAAAACGGTCTTTTAAGATTCTTGAGAACGTATATGGCGATGAAGCCCCTGTAGGCACGAGATTGAACATTTTACAACCACAAGCAGACGGGTGGAAAAAAAATTAGAGCATTTGATTACGACCTCTAAGACAATCTTGGCAGACTAAAGCGACGAGACCCAGACTGCTTCCCTGACCCAGATGCAATGTTAAGAGAATGGTTTGCGGGGTGACTCCCTGTGCAGAGATGAAAGACAAGCAAAAGGGCAGCCTGCACTGAAATTCAGCACACTACTGCAGTGGCTGCCAATGCTTCTCCTGCATTATCACTACAGGCAATGCATGATTTAATACAGAAACTTGCTGCTAGACAAGATGAGATTTTTTTTTTTTATAGAGCATTACAAAGGGCAGAGCTATATGGCACCCCACTGGGAGAGATGAGAAGCCACCCCTGAGAAATGGAGATGGTAGACTGATTTGTTGCAACCTGGGCATACAAGCCGAGTATGGCAAGGGAAGGCCACGTAGAGCTAGTCCCACGGCATCAGGCACAGACGACCATTAGCATGGCTTCTGTTAAGCCCTCTACGTCACCTCTGGACTCACTGGAGGTGGAACCAGTGAGTGCGTTTGGGAATTGCTTTACCATAAATGTGCTTATTGATGGTGTGGAGACATGCTGGATACCGGCTCCAAAGTGACTATTATGTCCGAGACACGTTTTAGGAAGCAGTGTGAGGGCAAAAAATGGTCTCCTGCCAGGTGGGTCAAGTTGACAGCCACAAATGGACTGGACATCCCCATAACCGGATATCTCTATGGGGACACTGAGTGTCTGGGGAAGAAGCTCCATGGCAAGGAGATGAGGCTGATGGGGTAGACCAAAGCACTGCCCAGGGATATTAGGAATGAATGTGCTTTCTGAACTGCGTAGCCTCTTTGCAGCATGTCGGGATTACAAGTCTGCATCGTGTCCTTGCCAAGATGAGGAAAGAGGAACAGTATGTGGGCCATGATGGGCTATGTCAAAGTGGCTGGTAGGCAGGCTGTTGTCATTCTTCCATGCAGTGAAACTGTCATTGAAGGTCGCTGTCGGGTCCTCCTGGAAATGAAATGCCAAGGCCTGCTGGAGGCATCCTCGTGCCGACACTCCCTCGGACTGCTGGTCGCCAGTGTCCTGGCCTACTCGGTGGATGGTAAAGTCCCAGTGAGATTGATGAACCCAAGTCGGAAGCCAATTGTTTTGCCCCCAAGGGCGACAGTCACTGAGCTGTGTTAACCACAGAAGATGCTGCATAAGGAGTTGGTAGCATTCGAAGAGGCTGTTGGGGAGCTGCATGTCAAAGCACTTGTAAGGGAGGTTGGAGCTGAGTCCAAGCTGGATGGATCGGGTCCATTATCGGTTCCTGTACAAGCTAATCTCTAGGGGCTCCCATCAGATCAAGTGAATCAACATAACCAGCTACTGGAGAAGCATCAAGCTGTATTTTTGGAAGATGACCGTGATTATAGCTACACCACTTCGGTGACACATTGTATCCCAACAGGCAATGCACACCCTATCAAGCAAAGACGTCGCAGGATTCCCCCCCCCCTCCATGTGTTTCAGGAAGTCAAGCAACATGTACAAGACCTGGTTGCACAAGGTGTGATAAAGGAGAGCTGCAGCCCTTGGGCATCGCCTGCATTAGTTGTGATGAAGGACGGGTATGTGCGTTTCTGTTCTGGTTACCAAAAGCTTAACACATGGAGATGCCTACCCTCTCCCGAGGGTGGAGGAGTCACTTGACACCCTGGGTCATACTCGGCCTTTCTTGTCTTTGGACCTCAATGCAGGATACGTCCGAGTAGTTGTGGCTGAACAAGACCAAGAGAAGACTGCCATAACCACACCATTTGGATTGTACCACTGGACCCGCATGCCATTTGGGCTCTGTAATGCTTCAGCAAAATTTCAGCACTTAATGGAGGCGGTCCTGTGTGATTTGACGTTTTGTTGGTTTAATTGGATGATGTCCTTGTATTTTCCCAAGACTTTAAAAGCAATGTTAAGAAATTGGATCTGGTTTTTGGGTGACGAGCACATGGTCTGAAACTCAAACCCAAGAAGTGCTTTCTGCTCAAGACCGAAGTAAGATTTCTTGGGCATGTAGTGTCAGCTGATGGGGTGCGAGTAGACCTAGTGAAAGTCCTGGAAGATTGGCCTGTAAAAGAATTCCGGCAGGTGGTGGGCTTCATGCCTATTACTGGCGGTTTGTTCCAAATTTTGCTCAGCTAGCAAAGCCCTTGCATGCCTTGATGGGTAAAGCAAAAAAAAGGTGGCCTCCAGGCTCTACCGCAACACTTTGTGGGGAGTGCCAAGCAGTGTTTGATGGGCACAGGAAGTGTCTGATGGAGCCACCCGTACTTGCATATCCCGACTTTAATCTCCCATTCATTGTAATAACAGATGGGAGTTACCTGGGCCTTGGGGCAGTCCTGAGCCAAAGACAAGAAGGGGTTGAATGCGTGATAGCCTTTGCCAGCAGAGATCCATGTGGGTCTGAGAGAAATGACAATAATTATTGCGCCTTTAAATTAGAGCTTCTTTCCTTCAAATGGGTAGTTGTTGAAAAATTCCAAGATCTGCTGCTATATTCTAAGTTAACTGTCATTATGGACCACAGCCCCTTGCGGTACTTGGATACCGTAAATCTCGGCACAGTAGAACAAAGGTGGGTGGCCCAGCTGGCTGAGTTTAACTTTGAAGTGCATTATAAGACTGAACCAAAATGCATACGTGCTGTCCCGTATCCCAGTGGCTTCAGAGCCAAGGTCGAGGACACCGATAAAGGAAGATGACGTGCACGCCTGTTTGTGGCCTGCCTACAGAGTTAAGTCCAAGGAACTGGTAACGCACTCGGCAGCTCAGTCCAGGCTGAAAAGCCAAGTCTGCGGACACAGCTGGAATGAGCTTCAGATGGAAGAGCCAGACATCGGTTCAGTGTTGACTGCCGTTAAGGTGCGTGAAAGGCCCAAGAAACAGAAGCTCCATGCAATGAGCTGGCCATAATGGAAATTGACTGGACAGTCGGAGCGATTTGACATTGCAGCATGGCGTCCTGTTTCGGTGCTTACGAGACCCCAGATATTGTGAGGAAGTGCGACAGCTGGGTGTGCCTGAATCCTTGCAACGGATCATGTATGAGACACAACATGACCATGGTGGGCACTTCAGTGAGAGGGGCACCATGGAGGCTTTGAAGCGAAGCTACTATGGCTAAAGATGTACAGCAATGCAAGCATTGTGCCCTCACAAGATGTGTTCCCAAAGACACAAGCCCCAATGACCTGCACAAATGTCACAGCTCCCCTGGACGTGCTAGCTATGGATTACACCGTTTTGGAACCATCGGCTAGGGGGTATGAAAATGTCCTGGTGCTTACTGATGTTTGCCAGGTTCACTAGTGCAGTGCCAACGAAGGATCAAACTGCGCGAACCACAGACTGCGCTAATTAGATATTGGTTTGTGTACTATGGCTGGCTGCCCTGCCCAATTGCATGCCGACCAAGGCCAGAATTTCGAGGCCAGTGTGACTAAAGAGCTCTGCCGTGTTTATGGGATCACCAAGAGTAGAACGATTCCCTACCACCCACAGCGCTATGCCCAGTGTGAGCACTTTAATCACACAATGCATGACATGTTAAGGTCTCTTCCAGTGGAAAAGGAACTGGAAGGAGCATCTGCCAGAGTTTGTCATGGCAAATAGCCATGTCCATTCCTCCACTGGACACGCCCCATTTTACTTTTTGGAAGGAACCTTGTGTCCTTGAAGTGTATAGTTCTACATACTCGCAAAAGGGCCCAATATCCATCCACATCTGACACCTATGTAGTGCATTTGCCCTGTAGTCATCCTCGTACCACATCAAACGGTGACATTCCTAACACAGGAGGGAGGACAACGTGAGCAGTCAGGGCTGGGTGAAAACCAGGCGATCACAGGATGAGTCAGGAGGGGGAGTGCCCTCTGAGGATGCAGATGAATCCAGTGAGGATATGCCAAGGCCTAGTCGGCCTCAGAAGTACAAGAGGTCAATTTCCCATTAGAGTCAAGGACTAAATCACAAAATAGTCCGGCGTATCATTGTGTTTTGTCTTGCACTATCAATGTTTGTTTCACTGATGTTGGTTGTGAATGTTTTGCCTTAATTCCTACCTGCTAAACAATGTTGAGCAATGGTAAATGAAGGACAATTGCGCTTGAGTCCCAGTGCTGTGCAGAAGTCTCTGTTTGGAAGGGCGGAATGTGGCAAGCCTGGGGCTGACTGTCTTGTAGAGGGTTGAATTGCCTCTGGTGAGGGGTGGGCACTTCATTGGCTGATCAGTGACTGTTAGAAAAGGTGGCAGAGGGCGGGACTTGTGTGACTAGGGCTATAAGAACATGGCTGCTAACTAAGGAAGACGGTGAATGTGTGGATGAGAAGTTGTTTGACTGTAGTGACTTAACCAAAAGGTTAGCAGCTGCTGTAAAATTGAGTTGTGCGAGTTTGGGTAGGCTGTCGAGATACAAGGAAATGAGCGACGGCTGCCGTGTTTGATGTGAACAGACTGCTGCAGTAGGAGCGGCATCATCAGCAAGTTTGGATGATTCTCTCTCCCACCTACCTCATGTGAGTACTCCGTCACTTGGTTTCGTTCACTTCAGCACTGGGCTTAAGGAGGAATTCGTTTTTAAAATAAGATTTTCGGCGTGCGGCGAGGTGCCGCGCTGTCGTTCGTCATCCAGTGGAATGGACACTTGACGGTTTAAATGAGGGGACATTTATGATACGAACTGTGCAATGGAATGTATGATGACTGTGAAATGTTTGTTTTTGTTGCTGGAAGAGCAGATTGAGTGAGGTTGCAGTCCGGGTTTGACGTAACATTCAAAGTCTGGTTTTCAGGAGTAATTGGAGCATTAGAGTTGCATTCTGGAAGCGCCGCCTTCAAGTTCTTTTCTCAGTAGCAGAGTAAAGCAGCTTAGGAAGGAATTTCATACAGGAAATATGAACAAGGTTATTTGGTTGTCCCGGGACACTTAAAAGACACCCCACCGGTGTGAGAAAAGAGTGCATTTATTGATTTGAGTTTATAATGTATCAAGGTGTTTAGAGACACAGTGGAGGTTTCTTTTTCGTGGAAATTGACTGTTAGACTAAGTTTAAATAAATTTGTTATTGTTCCAGTTAACAATTCTGTCTGCTAGCTAGAGTGATGGGGGTGGGTACATATTCACTTAGACCTATACCAGCACACACGATTCAACACCCTAATACATGAGCACAGTTTACCCATTTTATATATATATATACACTCACTGGCCACTTTATTAGGTACACCTTGCTAGTACCGGGTTGGACCCCCTTTTGCCTTCAGAACTGCCTTAATTCTTCGTGGCATAGATTCAACAAGATACTGGAAAGGTTCCTCAGAGAGTTTGGTCCATATTGACATGATAGCATCACGCAGTTGCTGCACATCCAGGATGCGAATCTCCTGGTCCACCACATCCCAAAGGTGCTCTATTGGATTGAGATCTGGTGACTGTGGAGGCCATTTGAGTACAGTGAACTTATTGTCATGTTCAAGAAACCAGTCTGAGATGATTTGAGCTTTATGACATGGCGCGTTATCCTGCTGGAAGTAGCCATCTGAAGATGGGAACACTGTGGTCATAAAGGGATGGACATGGTCAGCAACAATACTCAGGTAGGCTGTGGCGTTGACACGATGCTCAATTGGTACTAAGGGGCCCAAAGTGTGCCAAGAAAATATCCCCCACACCATTACACCACCACCAGCCTGAACCGTTGATACAAGGCAGGATGGAGCCTTGCTTTCATGTTGTTGACGCCAAATTCTGACCCCTACCATCCGAATGTCGCAGCAGAAATTGAGACTCATCGGACCAGGCAACGTTTTTCCAATCTTCTATTGTCCAATTTTGGTGAGCCTGTGCGAATTGTAGCCTCAGTTTCCTGTTCTTAGCTGACAGGAGTGGCACCCAGTGTGGTCTGCTGTAGCCCATCTGCCTCAAGTTTCGACGTGTTGTGCATTCAGAGATGCTCTTCTGCATACCTTGGTTGGAATGAGTGGTTATTCTCCTCTGGCATCAACAAGGCATTTTCGCCCACAGAACTGCCGCTCACTGGATATTTTCTCTTTTTTGGACCATTCTCTGTAAACCCTAGAGATGGTTGTGCATGAAAATCCCAGTAGATCAGCAGTTTCTGAAATACTCAGACCAGCCCGTCTGGCCCCAACAACCATGCCACGTTCAAAGTCACTTAAATCACTTTTCTTCCCCATTCTGATGCTCGGTTTGAACTGCAGCAGATCGTCTTGACCATGTCTACATGCCTAAATGCATTGAGTTGCTATGTGATTGGCTGATTTTAGAAATTTGCGTTAACGAGCAGTTGGACAGGTGTGCCTAATAAAGTGGCGAGTGTATACATGCATATAAAATCATAATATGGCTAGCTAGTTGTCTGTTACCAACTTTCCTCAAGTGAATACATGACAGCTGAAATTGCATGTCATATATCCTCCTGTCCATCGTTGTGATGGACAAAATAAATCTACTTTTTTAATATTTTTGTTTAAATATGCATTAATTTGCTTATAAATGGTTTGTTGGACTACTTTTTTGTTTGACGATTACTGTTGAAATGTGATTTTTCACAGGTTGTGTGTGCCGGGCATTTGTAGCAGTGGCGTAACCAGGAATATTTTTGTAGGTGGGCCTGAGTGAAAATGGGTGGGCCAAAATTTTCCAGCAATAATCCTTCAAACAAGACGCAAATTCGAACACATTACAGCAGTAAACGCATAACACAGGTTTTTAGTACGCGACCAAGAAACATACTAAAACTTTAATAAAAACCCACTTAAACAAATACCACCCCAGTCATTCTCGCCAGGCTCTGCACAACCGTTTAAACACCACTGAGGAAAACAGCCCGACTCGGTCTAAAAGATCATGATACAACATGTAAGCTATAGGCCTATAGTACACGTTTTACAGCACAATGTGTAGACGCCGAGGGCGAGCATTGAAGATCGAGATTATTTCATCATAGTCCAAAGAGTCAGTAAGTTCCCTTTCAAAGGACAACAGGGATAGATTGTTGAGGCGTGCAGTTAGCATGGAAGATCTTAGACATGTTTTGATACGGCCTGTAGTGGAGAAGAGTCTTTCAACAGTACATGAAGTCAAGCCTGTGCCAGGCCCACCCGTGGTTACGCCCCTGATTTGTAGGGCTGAACTGGATTGAAGGGTACAATAGCGATTTTTGAAGAAAAACAGATTAATTTCAACAGTCATTTAATAATGTTTAAGATATGCTTTTCCAAACCTATATCATGATGATGTACTTGCCACACTGATGCAGTCATAGTTTCCTGGTCCTGTCCCTTTGCAGTTGATCTAGTGAATTTTTTTTTTTTTCTACACTGAGCACTTAAAAAATATAAATGTTCAGGTTTGTGAATGTAAAAGTTTAGGACGGTAAATGTAGCGTGAACATTTTTACCTAGACTGTCCAGTGGAGTTGAATGATCCATAACAAAGCCACTGTCCTGATTTATAAACTTCAAGGTTTGTTTCATGACATGTCCTATGAATGTTCATTCATCCAGGTCATGGTTGGCCAAAGGAATTGAATCAAGTGCAACTGGACTTGGTATATATCTGTGAAGACGTTTCGCCTGTCATCCAAGAGGCTTCATCAGTTCGTGCTTTTCTGAATAAACCAAGCTAGTCTGACTGGATGGTGATGAAACTCATATTTATCCTCTTTGGAGTCGTTATCAGAGCTATTGATGTCCATGGCCCTTTGTGTTCCGATGTTTAGCAACACCCGTCGTTATCGGAGGTATTGATATGCATGGCTCTTGTGTTCCGATGTTAAGCCATGCCCGTCGTTATCAGAGCTATTGATGTGCATGGCTCTTTGTGATCAGATGTTAAGCAGCGACGGTCATTAGGGATGTTAGTTTTGACTTCGTTAGTGCTTCATTCAGTGGTCATTAGTCATTTGAGCCGTTAGTGACCGACTGTTGTTCTTGGAGGCTAGGCTTCTTGAGTCTCCTGGGTAGAGATGAAAGGATGGCATTGTAAGTAGATGGGTGGTGTCGCAGACCTCTTCCTCTGTTGAGGGATGGTTTTTCCAGTTTCGCATAGATGGCTTCCTTAACCCCACTTTCAAACCATCTATCGTCCCTGTCCAAAATGTGTACGTTGCCGTCCTCGAAGGAGTGCGTCTTCTCCTTTAGGTGTAGATAAACAGCCGAGTCTTGTCCTGAGAAGTTGGGCCATCCGTTTGTGTAGTGGTTGTTTGGTTTCTCCTATGTATAGGTCAGTGCAATCCTCATTGCATTGTACAGCATACACCAGATTGCTTTTTTTGGGTGTGGGGTACATGGTCTTTGGGATGAACCAGTCTTTGTCGGAGTGTAGTGTTGGGTTTGAAGAATACCGGGATGTGGTGTTTGTTAAAAATTCTCCTGAGTTTCTCGGAGACCCCAGAAACATATGAGATGACTGTTATTCCTTCTGTTCCTTTTCTCATCACTCACCCGGTTGGTCTTTTTGGAACACGTTGCAGTTTTCACAAAGGTCCAACTGGGGTAGCCGCAGGTTTTTAAAGCTCCCTTCAGGTGTTTGTGTTCTTCCTGTTGGGCCTGAGTGCTGCTGGGCACATTGTCAGCTCTGTGTTGCAGAGTTCTGATGACGCTCAGTTTGTGTTCCAGAGGGTGGTGAGTCAAAAAGTAGATATTGGTGTGTGTGTGGGTTTCCTGTAAACCCCAATGTGGACGTCAGTCCAAGAAGGGCAAACTGTTCGTTACGTCTTCCCTTGTGAACTTAATGTTCTTGTCCACTGAGTTGATGTTTGGTAAACGCTTGCACCTCTTGTGTTTGGATTTTGACCCATGTGTCATCCACATATCTGAACCAGTGACTCGGAGATCTTCCTCTGAAGGAGTTCAGGGCCCTGTGTTCTACCTCTTCCATACAAGTTGGCCACAATGGGACTACAGGCACAGCTGTGTTTCTCTCTGTAAAACTGAAACGGGGGCCAGTTTTACAGACAAACACGGCTGTGCAATGGGCTCACCAGTATCTCCCATTGTGGCCAACTTATATATGGAAGAGGTAGAACACAGGGCCCTGAACTCCTTCAGAGGAAGACCTCCAAGCCACTGGTTCAGATATGTGGATGACACATGGGTCAAAATCCAAACACAAGAGGTGCAAGCGTTTACCAAACACATCAACTCAGTGGACAAGAACATTAAGTTCACAAGGGAAGACGTAAAGAACAGTTTGCCCTTCTTGGACTGACGTCCACATTGGGAAAGACCGGAGCCTCCACATTAGGGTTTACAGGAAACCTACACAGACCAATATCTACTTTTCGACTCACACCACCCTCTGGAACACAAACTGAGCATCATCAGAACTCTGCAATACAGAGCTGACAATGTGCCCAGCAGCACTCAAGCCCAACGGGAAGAACACAAACACCTGAAGGGAGCTTTAAAAACCTGCGGCTACCCCAGTTGGATCTTTTGTGAAAACTGCAACACGTTCCAAAAAGACCAACCGGGTGAGCGAGGAGAAAAGGAACAGAAGGAATAACAGTCATCCCGTATGTTTCTGGGATCTCGGAGAATTTTTAACAAATCCCGGTATACTTCAAACCCAGCAACACACTCCGACAAAGACTGGTTCAGCCCAAAGACCGTGTACCCCACACCCAAAAAAGCAATCTGGTGTATGCTGTACAATGCAATGAGGGATTGCACTGACCTATACATGGGGGAAACCAAACAACCACTACACAAACGGATGGCCTAACACAGAAGGCCAAACTCCTCAGGACAAGACTCGGCAGTTTATCTACACCTAAAGGAGAAGACGCACTCCTTCGAGGACGGCAATGTACGCATTTTGGACAGGGAAGATGGATGGTTTGAAAGAGGGGTTAAGGAAGCTATCTATGCGAAACTGGAAAAACCATCCCTCAACAGAAGAGGTCTGCGACACCACCTATCTCCCATTTTACAATGCCGTCCTTTCATCTCGACCCAGGAGACTCAAGAAGCCTTGCCTCCAAGAACAACAGTCGGTCCACTAACGGCTCCAATGACTCATGACCACTGAATGGAGCACTAACAAAGTTGAAACTAACACCCCTAATGACCGTCGCTGTTTAACATCTGATCACAAAGAGCCATGTACATCAATGGCTCTGATAACGACTCCAAAGAGGATAAATGAGTTTCATCACCAGCCAGTTAGACTAGCTTGGTCTAGTCAGGAAGGCACGAACTGAGGAAGCCTCTTGGATGAGAGGTGAAACGTCTTCACGGAGATATATATATATATATACACACCAAGTCCAGTTGCACTCGATTCAATTCCTTTGGATTTGTTTCATGACAACTGGCAGGAATCGGAATCAAGTTTATTGGCCATGTAGGTTTGCTCATACATGGAATTTGACTCCAGTTTCATGGTTCTGTGTACTTGCTGTACATATACTGGTACACTAAGTATATAAAAAATGGTTGGATTTATTTGACAGTGTTGGGCATTCATCTTAATGACAGCCCTTGGAAAGGTTGTTTTTATATCTGGTTGTTTTGGGGTACAGTGCTCTGTAGTGCCTACCAGAGGGGTGGAGTTGGAACAGGTTGTGACCATCATGTGATGGGTCTGCAGTGATGTTGCCTGCCCATTTCGTGACTCTGGAGGTGTGCAAGTCTTGAATGGAGGGCAGGTTGTCTGAATTTTCTCATTCATCCAGGTCATGGTTATCCAAAGGAAATTGAATCAAGTGCAACTGGACTTGGGGTGTGTATAGGGCAGGTTGGCACCAATGATTTTCTCTGCAGACTTAACTGGCCGTTGTAGTCTGTCCCTGTCCTGTTTGGTGCTGATCCAAACCAGACAGTGATGGATGTGCAGCAGACAGACTGGATTATTGCAGTGTAGAACTAAATCAACAGTCCCTGAGACAGGTTGAACTTACTGAGCTGGTGGAGAAAGTACATCCTCTGCTGGGCCTTTTTGATGATTGTCTATGTTGGATGCCCACATTAGGTTCTGGGAGATTGTGGAATGCAGAAATCTAGGTTTTCACTACAGACACCATGCTGTTTGAGTGGGGGGGGGGGGGAGTCCTCCTGAAGTCCACTGTCATCTCCACAGTTTTGAGCAGGTTCTTATGGTCGTACCAGAAGGCCAGCTGTTTAACCGTCCATCTGTATGCAGACTTGTCACCATCCCGAATAAAGCCAATGATGGTTGTGTTGTCAAACTTCAGGAGTTTAACAGACGGGTCTCCTGGGGTGCAGTCATTTGTGTAGAGGGGAGAGCACCCATCCCTGAGGGGTACCAGTGCTGATTGTCTGGGTGCTGGATGTGATTTTCCCCAGCTGTCTGCCAGGAAGTTTTAATCCGCTGGCAGATGGGGGGCTGGTATAGAGAGTTTGGAGTGGAGGATATCGGCATGATTGTTGAACGCTGAACTGAAGTCCACAAACGGGACGTGTGTGTGTTCCTGGGGAGTCGAAGTGTTGGAAGATGTAGTGCAATCCCATGTTGAATGCATCATCCACTGACCTGTTAGCTCGGTAGGCAAACTGCAAGGGGATGAGCAGGGGGTCTGTGATTTCCATCAGGTTGGCCAACACCAGTCTTCCGAAGGATTTTATGACCACAGACGGGGCAATGGGCCTGTAGCTATTTAATCCCATGGTACGGGGTTTCTTGGGGACTGGGATGATAGTGGAGATCTTGAAGCAGGAGGGGACTTCACCTAGCTCTAGTGATCTGTTGAAGATCGGTGTGAAAATGAGGGGGGGGGGGGGCTCCTGGTCAGCGCAGCATTTCACAGGAGAGTGACACGCCATCCAGTTCCTGTGCCTTCCTGGTCATGTCTCTGGTAGAGCTGGTGCACATCCTCAAAACAGATCCAGAGTGTGGGTGGGGGGTTGTTGGGGAGGGGAGAGGGGCTGGCAGGGAGTGCAATTGGTTGTGTGTTGTGGCTGGAGAGGGTGAGGGGTGTGAAACTTCACTGATCAAATCTGCAGTAAAACCCGTGGTCTCCTGTAGTTGGTAATGTCTTTCAAACCGCTCCAGACTGATGATGGATCATTGGCAGAAAACCTGTTTTTCAATGTTTCATAATGGCACCTTTTTGCAACTCTGATTTCTTTTTCTAAGTATATTTCTGGCTTTGTTGTACAGCTATCTCCAGTCCTGTAGGCTTCCTCTTTGGCCTGACAAAGCTGCCTTAGTTTTGCTGTGAACCAGGACTTAATGTTGTTGAAGGTACAGATTTTTAGTGGGCACACACGTCCTCACAAAAGCTGGTGTCAGTAAGTTTGTCCAGGACTGTAGATACAGCCTCTAAAACACTGATTAGTGCAGTCAAGACAGGCCTGGAGCTCCATTTTTGAGTCATTGGGCCATTTCTTCAGTTTTAACCACAGGCTTTGCAGATTTTAGTTTCTGCCTATAAGTTGGGATAAAATGAATCAGATGGTGATCAGAGTCCCAGGGCTGCATGGGGGGCAGAGTGATGGGTGTCCTTTTAATATTGTGTAGTAAGTATGCAAAGTGTTTTTGTCCCTGGTGGGACATTTAACATGCTTTCTGTATTTTGGCAGTTCGTAGCTGAGGTTTGCTATGTTAAAATCCCCAAGGATAATGAAAAGGGAGTCTGGATATTTGTGCTCCATGTTTGTAATTTGATCAGCCAGATGTTTTAACACCTCTGCCTGGGGTGGTATATAGACAATGACTAGAATAAATGATGAAAATTCCCATGGTGAATAGAATGGCTTAGTCATTGAAAAAGGTCTCTATGTGAGGGCTCCATGATTTCTTCAACACTATCTGTACACCAAACTTTGTTTTATGTAGAAGCATATGCCGCCACCCCATTCCCCCCCCCCCCCCAATAGCTCCATTTGGAACTGTGGCAGATGAAATGTACTGTGGTAGATGCTTACTAAGCCAGGTTTCAGTGAGGCACAGTGCAGTAGATGTGGAGAAGTCCAAGTGTTTTTCCGTTTATGAGAACGAGTTCGAGGCTACCGTCTGCACTGCCATCTTGAGTCGATGTCAGAACCAACATTATTGTTCAAGTGTGCCTATACACACAAGGAATTTGACTCGGTACACAGTAGCTTCCAGCACTTGCATCCATCCATTATCCAAACCGCTTATCCTGTGCTGAGTCATGGGGATGCTGGAGCCTATTTCAACAGTCATTGGGCGGCAGGCGGGTAGACACCCTGGACTGGCCATCACACAGCCCCCCCCCCCCCCCAAACACACACACACACACACACATGCATATCTAGGGACAATTTAGTATGGCCAATTCACCTGACCTACATGTCTTTGAACTGTGGGAGGAAACCCACACAGACAGGGGGAGAACATGCAAACTCCACACAGAGGATGACCCACCAAGGTTGGACTACCCTGGGACTCAAACCCTGGACCTTCTCTCTGTGAGGCGATTGCGCTAACCACTGTGCCCACTTGCAGACATCACTCTCAAAAAAAGAGAAAAATGGAACAACCAACAGGACATTGGAGGCAAGCTTTTATGCACAACTAGCATGCAACTACTATAGAGTCTCGCTATGGTTGAGTAATTAACAACCTATGCCCATATATTATACCATATTGCTTACTATATTGCCCATACACTATACCATATAGAACAACTCCACAACCCATCATGCCCATATACAATGCTATATATGCCCCATATATTACATTATATACTAGAAGTATATATTCACCTACCATCCACCTCACAACTGCATACTATATTGTATATCTGTTACAACCCCGGCAATAATTGTAACCAGTATACAGCAGTTGTATATGTGCTTAAAATTGTATATTTGTATTGAATTGACTTCCTGTTTGCTTTAGAAGCATGTCAGCTTGTGCTTCTCCTCACTGCAGTCTTTTGCCACAAAGTCGATTTCCAATGAGAGGGCCCCTGCTCTTACAATAGGTTTACTACGCTGTAGCTTTCATTGTGCTTTATTGCAAACTAATACAGAGAAGTTTATCGCAGAGAGGTTCCTCAGTACACCGAGTCCTCTGTGGCAGAACAGTTCTCCAAGAGACCACAATACTCTTTTGTATCATTTGATTCTGTTGGATTTTTGCAGGTTAAATGATAGTGTATTTAAATGCTAACAATTTGATAGAAGTCTTTATCTTGAAAAATACAATGGATGTTACAGTGGAAGACAACTTAAATGCCCCTGTCCTATCAACACCCCAGAGTTATTAATGATCACTTATTTATGGGTAGTAGAGTAGCACTGATTGGGCAGATCACTAAACATGCATCTTTACAAAAAAAAATCCCTTCAAAGTTGAGCATAATTGCTGAACTAGCATTTGGTTGCATGATGCTGTGAGAGGGACCTCAGGCTATCTTTGCGATGCAGGATATGTATCTCGCATCATAAGAGTACAATGTGCAGTTTTGTTTTTTTTACCAGCTCACTTTAATATTAAAATGTGATTCAACTGAGCTTGCATTGAGTTTTTGCATCTGTTAGCCCCAGCTAAATTGTAGGTAACTTATAATCGGGTATATTATTTTGTAGGCGCATGCCTGCTTTTTTGTCATAGAGCTAAATTTTAGTGCTGACGGGGCCAATGGAGGTGCAAATGCAGGCTGACTGGCATTTTCTGAGGTGCAAGGTGACCCCCCCCCCCCACATCTGTTTGGTATTTAGGAGCTTGAAAGGATCCCGCCTGTGGCGAGGTGGGTGGAATGGCGCAGCTGGGCGTATGTTAATATGGTCGGCTGGCGCAATGCAATTTTGAGGCCATTTTTGCCTGAAATTGCACCTGTGCCTAGGCTGCCTCAGACCACGTCTAAATGCAAACGCAGGTGCGATGAGCTATTTTCGTGCAGCAGTCTAGGCGAGGACACACCGGAGCATCTAGGCAAATGCATTTTAATGGATGTAAGCCTTTGCATTTCAACCCACTGAAATAAGTCATTAAACCAATAGCAACAACTAGCTGAATAAGTTAATCAGAAAATAAACATTTGGCTGTTGAATTTGATGTTAATCAAAAACAGTTTGCGCTCATCATGACATGTGGAAAATTGAACATAACTCGGCAAAGAGAATATCTCTCTAGTATAGTTAGTTGGTATGTGTGGACACATCCTACTGGACCAGAGCCTGACATCTGGTTGGAGTACAGTGGAATTGAATTGACTCCTACGCCATAGGAATTCATATTAATCCTATGAGCGGGATAAGACAGATTTTTTTTTTTGCTGAGTAATGGGATTGGGACAGGAGTGAAAGTCTACTGTCAGGCCCTAGACTTGACAATTTTGTTTTTCCCCTTTTTCTCCCCAATTGTACTTGGTCAATTACCCCACTCTTCCGAGCCGTCCCGGTCACTGCTCCTTCCCTCTGCCGATACGGGAAGGGCTGCAGACTACCACATGCCTCCTCCCATACATGTGGGATTGCCAGCTGCTGCTTTTCACCTGGCAGTGAGGAGTTTTGCCAGGGGGACGTAGCGCATGGGAGGATCACGCAACCCCCCCCCCCCCACCTCAGGTGCTCCGGCTGACCGGGGGGGGGGGGGGCGCTAGTGCAGCGACCAGGACACATACCCACATCTGGCTTCCCTCCCGCAGACACGGGCAATTGTGTCTGTAGGAACGCCTGATCAAGCCAGAGGTAACACGGGGATTCGAACAAGCGACCCCCCCCCCCCCCCCGTGTTGGTAGGAAACAGAATAGACCGCTATGCTACCAGGATGCCTGAGGGTTTATAATTTTGTCCCTTGTCAATCTCCGTATGCTTGTGCATCACATGAAAACACTGAAGGGAATTTGAACGTTTTGTCAGTCAGGCTGTTTAATACTGTTCTTCCTGTGTGTTTCAAATTATATTTGTGTGTGTGTGTGTGTGTGTGTGTATATATACATATCTGTTATCCAAACCGCTTATATCCTACTGTCAGGGTTGCCGGGATGCTGGAGCCTATCCCAGTGAGTAAAGTAAATTCTTTATGAAATAGTTAAAGCCTGTTTCATGCCATAAGCATTCATCTGCTGTCAATAAAGGACAGCTGATTGTTTGTTGCTTTTCCAGGTGCAGGAAGAATGGAGGTGCGACACATAGAACACAGCATTAAAGAGCAGTGGGGGAGAAAGATGAACGGGTGAAAATGAATTCACAGAGATAGGAGAAAGTTAAGGCGGACAGAACATGAGAGAGCAGAAAAAAAGAATAAGACCGGGTAGGTAACATTGGAGGTAAGCAAAGATGACACCCTTGTCATTCCACTGGGAGGTTGTGCACATTACAGCATGCTGATATCTTGCTAGCCGACAACACCAACTTTTCACAAGGAGATATTTAACATTTCCAGGAAATACCATTATTTCATGGGCAACAGATGCACCAGGCATGGTAGATTGTCTTTCAACCACCCACCAGCATCCAATGATATGCAGTTGAAGGCCAACACTATGCAGGTTTTAATTTCCACCAAAGACCAGGACATTTCACCAATTAGCTTGACTCCAACCAGCCAGTGGGGTGTGGTGGGTATTTGGCGAAATCAGCAGGTGGAGTATTTGATTAGAATAGGGGGGGGGGGACTTTTTGCTTTTTCCATCTAAAATATGTGAATAAACACTGCTGCCCTAAACTGAACTGTTTCTATAATGGCTTAATCTCAGACTTGGGGAAAGGTCCTGGACTGAGAAAAAGCTCATGGAAGCTATAAACCGAATGGGGAGGTAAAATGTAGAAAGCTCAGAGGGCATAAACGAAACTGGACAGAGGTGGATGGAAAATGCGTATCACACCCCGACTACAACTTCAAGCACCTTTTAATTATTTATCAAGCGTGAATCTGAGTGACAGGAATCAGATTTCTCACACACATTCCTATCAAGAGAAAGAGAAGAGATGTCACTGATGTCAGAGCTTAACCCCTGCTGACACCAGAAACTAAGTAATGCTAGAAGACAAGTGCTATGCACAAACACTTGTAAGTGACAATGCTAAGGAGATGATGATGTAATCCTGTAGTGACTAACCTACAAGTACATAGATGGCTGCATGTAGCTGGAGGATCATCCAGACCTGGCCTTTCAAGGCAGTGGCCTTTGCATTAATCAGAATTTACATGACCCAGGAACAACCTATCAATTTGTCGAGATGTGATCTGCCATAATTATTTTTGCCCTCATTTTTTTTAATTAAAGGTCTGAATACAATACATTCAACATAAACCACATTTCAAGAAATCAAATTTAATGATTTCATCATGTTTTAGTTACTTATCCACAGGTTACGTACGGTTGTCATAATGGGTAATTTCATGTTCCGAGGACCAATCTGCGATGCTGGAAGTTGGCACGCCCCAGTCCCCACCTTTGCCTGCATTGCACCCTACCCCAATGCTCATCCCTGCGTGTGGTGGTGGCTCCATGTTGTTTTTTTCAGGCTGGGCCTGACTGGGCCCCATGGACCAGGGCCTGGCCACCAGATGCTTGCTGTCAACTTCCTTGGCTACCTGGGCTCCCAGCACATGAAAGGCTTCCATGATGTCCAGGTGTTGGAACCTTCTGTCCAGGCTGTCTTGCAGGCCATCCAGATAAGGCTCCATTATCTAAAAGAAAATGAATAACTTGTTTGATTCAAAACCTATTTGTTTCCCTGATTATAGTACTTCACAGCCATCCAAAATTTGTGTCCTGAAGCGGGACCAGAGCCCTTCCCTTGTCTGTTCCACCTGGCCTCCGTTTCTCCTCTACCTCGCCTCCTCATCGTGATATTAAAGGCACCTAATCCTGCAGGGTCATCCAGGTCCTCATGGAGCTGGGGGAATGTTGATCAGCTGCATCTCTGATGGTCCTCAGGCATGCCTTTGTCATTGGGACCCAATAAGGGCAGTCACACAATGCTTAGCTTTCTTGTTAAATGCAGTCAATGATTGAATAAGCTACAATTGGTTCTATTATTTTAGAATTATGAGAGAAACATGTTTAGGGATACATTCTTATAATGTACCTGCTCTTTGATGGCCAGGAAGTTTACGTTTTCTCTGGGAAAAATCTCCGAGAGCCGAGTCAGATGTGGCAGCACATCTGCCTACAGGTAGACTGCTGCGACGAAATGGTAGGTACAGCAGAAACCAAAAAGGCTCTTGGCTACTTGGCACTTATGTACCTCGTTCTTCTCAACCAAAGCAGCCAGGATGGCCAGGAGGATCCTCTGTAAAGTGGTGACTGCCAGGTGCTGAGAAAGCCAGCGGGTGTCTCATCTCCTGAAAAATATTTCAGTCATGAGATAAAAGCTAATAACAAAAATGCATCTATAGTACACCATAATAGCCACGATTGCTGTTAAAATCTACAATACATGTATGTTTATCTGTGCATCTTCCTGCTCTGCCCCTCCACTCTGCTCTCCTCTACTCACTACCTCCACTACTTCCACCTGTCTAATATAATTGAGGAGTAACATTAGATTCTTTCATTAGAATATTTTATCATGCAGATAGGCACATTTAAATATTGTCCTACATTATAGTACCAGTATCATTTCTTTCCCTTGTGAGAAAGGAAAGAAATTATAGCTGGTCTCACAAGGGAGACCAGCTATGTTATATGGTTTGGAAACGGTGGCACTGACGAAAAGACAGGAGGCAGAGTTGAAGATGCTAAGATTTTCACTGGGAGTGATGGACAGGCTTGGGAACGATTATATTAGAGGGACCGCTCAAGTTGGACGGTTTGGAGACAAAGCAAGAGAGGCAAGATTGACGACCCAACGTCATGCATTGTTAATGTCACCTGTTGGCTACCTCTCCAAAATTAGTTAAACTTAGGGCCCCAGAAAATCTCCCCTCTTTTTCACAGCCTAACGTTAATGTTGGCAGGTGTGTTTGAACATAAAAGCAATCAAACCTAGCCTTGCTTAGGTACCCTCCTCTTTCTCTCGTTCTTTCTGACTTCCCTGTTGTCTTTTCTGTCTCGCCGCTCTTGCTTGCGCCACCGTAAAACCACACAGTAAAGCGATACCACTTCCTGTGCAAATTTTTTCAAACTAAAGCTCATTGCAGCATTGTGTAACATTTCATGACGTTTAAATGATCATTTCAAACTCTGATTATGGTCATTGTATATGTAATGTATGTGTGCACATATATTTATTCATACAGTGTACTTTTTCCAATGTTCTAACATCTGGGGAAAGAAATCCTTCTGAAAGAGTGGCGGCTTTTATTTTGTCGTTGTGGCGCGCCACGGTCATTTACGTATAGCGGAAACCCTGAAAGATATAACGTCAATTTCATCTGTCAGAACAAACAACCACTTGGACGACTACTCTCTCTTTAGGGACATGAGACAGGGATGCCCCATGTCCCCTATGCCTTTTGCCATAGCCATTGGGCCCTTGTTATTGCATCCTTATCTAATCCTCACATCACAGGTGTGACCCGGAACAATGAGCAGAGGGTATCACTATACGTGGATGATTTGCTCCTTTATGTTTCCAAATCTGATATAACTAATATGCGGTCAGTTCTTAGCTCATTTGGTCTCATCTCTGGCTACAAGCTGAATTTTAATAAGAGTTAACTCTTTCCTCTAAACGCTACAGCTCGCAAATACCCACGTCACACGTTACCATTTAGAATAGTTCTGGACAGTTGCACGTACTTGGGGGTCCAAGTCACTAACAAACTTACTCTTTTCAGGTATAATTTTACCCCTGTCCTTGAGTACAGCAGGACTTTGAGAGATGGTTATCACTCCCATTATCTCTAGCTGGTCGAATTAATTCGGTTACAGTAAGTATCCTGCCTACATTAACCTCCCTATTTCAACAAATTCCTATCTTTATCCCAAAATATCCATCCTTGACCAAATTTCACCATTTAAAACTAGGAAACAAAAATAAAATAACTTCCCCTGGTTGAATCATCACACTTGTGCCCTTCGAAGACTGTAGCAAATCAGAACGACAATGGAAGATAAAGAAGTCTGAATTGGCACAAAACACTCTTTAAAAACAAAATGTTAATTTACCAGAAGTTAGTTAAGGATTTGAGATCAGCGTACTTCTCTGAACTGGTGTCAAGAAATAACCACAATCTTAAAGTTCTTTCTAGGGTAATTGATTCTGTTATTAATGGTCCCTCCACTTCTTTCTTTGAACCTGATGTTGAGTTGCCTGAACATGTTCTAACATTTTATACATAAGGTGTAGAATATCAGGTCCCAGATCCTGGCCCTTGCATTCGTTCTATTCACCATGTTAATTTTTGCCTTTTACCCGGTTCCAACCAATTACAATTTCAGTGTTAGTACAGTCTCCAATATGAACTCCTCTGCCCACATCTTAGACATCATTCCCAATAAGCTGCTCAAGGAAGTATTTTCAACCGTTAGCCCCATTGTTCTGCAAATCCTTAATAATTCTCTGGCCTTCGATTCTTTTCCAGACAGTTTTATACATGCCATTGTTCACCCATTGCTGAAGAAACATAATTTAGATCCCCTGTCTTTAAGTAACTACATACCAATCTCGAAATTATCTTTTTTTTATCTAAGCTTCTAGAGAAAGTAACTTGATCTCAATTGATTTCTTTTTATGAACACTAATGTTTTTAACAGTTTTCAGTCCGATTTTAGAGCACTTCATAGTACTGAGACGGCTCTAGTTAAGGTCACTAATGACCTACTGCAGACAGCGGTGACTGCTCGATTTTAGTTCTTTTAGACTTAATTGTTGCCTTTGACACAGTCAATCACATCATCCTCTTACATCGCTTAGAGACTTGAGTTTGCATCAAGGGCTCCGCTCTTAGTTTATTACGCTGTTAACTCTCCAGCAGAACTTTTTCTGTTCTGGTTAACTCTACTTCCTCAATGGCTCAGTTCTTGGCACCCTTCTGTTTTCTATATACATGCTACCCCTTGGTCTGGTCATTCAAAATCACGATATGTTTTACCATTTTTATGCTGACGACACTGTTTTACATGACACTAAAACTCACAGATCCTAGCACTCTAGCAAATCTCATAACTTGCCTCTCTGATATTAAATTCTGGATGTCTAAAAATGTTCTTAAAGTTAGTGATAGTTCTGAGGTCATTCCGTTTGGTCCCCCTAATTCCATCAGCCCTTTTGGTACTAATCTTGGTCTGTTACATAGTCTTAAGCAGACTGCTAGGACTCTTGGGGTAATAGTTGACGCTAACCTCGGTTTTGATAATCAAATTTAGACATGTTGTTCAGTCATGCTTTCTCCAGCTCAAGATAATCTCAAAAATTACGTCATTTAATTGTCGATCTGCAAAAAGTTGTACATGCTCGGCTTGACTATTGCAATGTACTTTACTCGGGTATCAGCAAGGGCTCCTTCCACTGTCTGCAGTTGATACAAAACGCTCCTGCTAGGCTCACTACCAGGGCAAAGAGGCATGCCCATATCACTCCTGTGCTTGCCTGAATTGAATTGATCTTAAAAATGCATTGCTCACTTTTAAGGCCTTAAATGGTCTTGCTCCTACATACATTTGTGATTTACTGATCTGGTATACACCCACTCAACCATGAAGATCCACAGATGGAGCACTGCTGGTTATGCCCAGGTCACGGTATGTCAAAAAGGGTGATTGGTTTTTTTGCTGTTAAAGCCCCCACACTATGGAACTCTCTTCCTTTTGAACTAAGAAAAATCAAGTCTCTAGCTTTTAAATCTCTTCTTAAAACTTCTTTTTTTATGCAAGCTTTTACAATTTTTTATGTTGGTTTTTATTCATACTTTTGTTTTTACTGTTATTTGGTCTTATTTTTGCCTTGTCTGGTTTTATTTCTTTGTAAAGTACTTTGTAACGTTGTTTTGGGAAAGTGCTATGTATAAATAGTCATTTGTACATACATAAAATGAATTTGACTCTGCATTTAACCCATCCTATTTCTGTAGCTAGGAGTAGTGGGTAGCCATTGTGCAGCACCCGGTTATTTCTTCCTATTGCCTTGGTCAGGGGCACAGACAGGAGTATCAACCCTAATATACATGTCTTTTTGATGGTGGGAGGAAACCGTACTTCTCGGGGGAAACTCACACAGACGGGGAGAACATGCAACCTCAACACAGAAAGGACTGGGGATGGACGAGTTCGAACCCAGGACCTCCTTGCTGTGAGGCAACAGTGCTAACCACTGGGCCACCGTCCCATGCCATGACTGTAGGAATAGCACAGCTGGAACTTCATAGTGAACGGGTGATGAATCATCGCCCATTAAACTCGTGTTTTTATTCAAGGATGAATGTACAATAGAGTTCATTGCTTTAGAAAACAATTTAGAAGTACACATGGCAAAACGGGCGACACGGTGGTGCAGTGGTTAGCGCAGTCGCCTCACAGCAAGAAGGTCCTGGGTTCGAGCCCCGGGGTAGTCCAAGCTCGGTGGGTGATCCCGGGTCGTCCTCTGTGTGGAGTTTGCATGTTCTCCCCATGTCTGCGTGGGTTTCCTGCGGGGGTTCCAGTTTCCTCCCACAGTCCAAAGACATTTAAGTCAGGTGAATTGGTCGTACTCAATTGTCCCTAGGTATGAATGGGTGCGTGTGTCTGTATGGGCCCTGTGATGGCCTGGCAGCCTGCCCAGGGTCTCTCCCTGCCTGCCGCCCAATGACTGCTGGAATAGGCTCCACCATCCCCACGACCCTGAGAGCACGATAAGCGGTTCAGATAATGGATGTATGGATAGCAAAACTAGCAAAAACAATTTGATATTTTTGGTATACTTTATTAATCCCCATGAGGAAATTAAGCTTTGCAGGTAATGTAACCCATCCTAGCTGTGTAGCTAGGAGTAGTGAGCAGCCACCATGCAACGCCTGGGGACCAACTCTAGTTCTTTTGCCATTGCCTTGGTCAGGGGCACAGACAGGAGTATAAACCGTAACGTGTATGTATCGTTTGATGGTGGGGGAAACTGGAGCACCCGGGGAAAACCCACCACAGAGACGGGGAGAATATGCAACCTCCACACAGAGGACGACTTGGGATGACTCCCAAGGTTGGACAACACCGGGGTTCGAATCCAATACCTTCTTGCTGTGAGGTGACAGCACTGGGCCTGGGCCAATGTGCTGCCCTGGGAAGACCCCCCCCCCCACCACCAAATTTCCCAAATCAGGTTGTCCAACCTTGGGGGTCATCCCAGGTCATTCTCAGTGTGGAGTGTGCATGTTCTCCCTATGCCCACGTGGGTTTCCTCTGGGAACTCTGGTCCCCCCCCCCCCCACAGTCCGAAGACAGGTAAGTCAGGTAAATCGGAGATACTGAATTGGCCCTAGGTGTGAATGTGTTTAAATGTGTCTGTATGTCTGCCCTGTGATGGACTGGCGACCTGTCCAGAGTGTTTTCCTGTCTTCTGCCCAATGAATGCTGGGGTAAGCCCCAGCACCCCGTGACCCTAATAGGATAAGTGGCTTGGTTAGTGAATGAATAAATGGACGTTTTCAAAGGAGCTTCTGCCTTTATGTGAGGAGTCGAACTCCCTGTGACTATTCTAGTAGTTCTCACCCTGCCCCCCCCCCCATGCTTGTCTCTTAAGTCTCTGCTCCCCACCCTATTCTGCCTCTCCCACATTCTCTTGTCTTTCTCACATGCCCGGTGTTGCCTTTAATTGTGAAGACATCAGATGGATCGTTGGAACAGGAAGGGACAAGTACACACACTGACCTCACACACTGGGAAGAACAGTGTTGTCAATGGCAGCTCTCAGTCCCACTTTCAAGCTCAATCAATGCCAACGTTGGGATTATCTAAATTGATGCCTGGAAGCAGTAGACACATCTTAGATTTAGACATACCTAGGGCTATCAAATTCCTTTTGGAAAAACACTGATCCCTGTTAAATGTGCTTGGAGCAAGTACCATCTTACAAAAGCACCAAGCAGTATCACAATTTGCCCTTGCCCCAACTGAGCTAACTTTATATTTTTAAGGTTTCAAAATATAGACTTAAAAACATGTTTGTTTAAAAAGTGTCATGTAAAGGCATTGCCATCTTAACTATGAAAACCCTGTTTATCTAAAGGCTGGATTCATCTAAACCAGTGATTTAGGCCCCCTGCATTTAACTATGGATCAATAACAATACAACACACCAACTTGTAGCTGTACACTGAAATACTTCAGCTTTGACAAAAAACAAACAAGTACTTGAAATAGTTTGTTTGCGCTAAATTCGAGTTGCTCTAACGGTAATCACTTTCTGTCAAATCAGACAGCTACAGTACATAGTGTTGCGATTCCAAGCCAAAAACAAAACACACAGCCTTATTAGATTGCTCTTAGCAATTGACAAAAAAGTTACTTTCCAAAGACAACAGAAAGGATGAAAACTCAGTGGAAAAAAAATCAATCTCAGGCATCAGGAATTCTGATTTATGTATTGGTCATACAGAGTTTCAATACCATTTCATCAAAAACTGGAGATTTTCAATGCTTTGTTTCAAAATCCCTCACTGGCTTAGTGAATTGAAGCATAGCAGCTAGAGAGAAGAGTTTATGTATCTTCCAACGTTTGATTGCCTTTGGTTGCTCATCGTCACAACTGCTTGTAAATTCTACAACCATGCTAGAATTTTTTAACATTGTCTGGTAAACACACAATTAACCGTGGCTATAAAAGTTTGAATTGGGTCCGCGGTGGTGTAGCGGTCTAAGGATCGGCTTTGTGTCGATGCAGTTGCCCACTGGGGACCGGGGTTCGCGCCTCGGTCTCGTCAGATCCGACTATGGCCAGGCTCGATGAAGCAGCAATGGCAACGCTGTCTTCGGGAGGGGGGCGGAGTCGGCTTGTATTCGTCAAATGAATGCGCCTCTGTGTGTCGGAAAAAGCCCTGGTTCGGCCTGGATTCGCCTTGTCACGGAAGGGGCGATGCCGCCCGGAGAGATGCAGCTGGCGAACGCATGCACTACGAGGGTGGGTGTTTGAATTAAAATAGGGATCGATTGGCCACTAAATTGGGAGAAAAAAGGGAAAAATCAGAAATAAAAAAAAAATTTTTTTTAATTGGATTGTTCATATCCTAAAAAAATATTTACAGACCTCAAGTGGTTGCACACGGGAAGAGAGAGAAAAAAAACAACCAAATGGCAGTTGGAAAGGACACCCCTTTTGACAGGCTGTGCCACTGAACAAAACCCATTTATGGCGATGCAAAAGAAATACTCAATGTATTGGGAATGAGTCATCTTACATTTGTGCCAGGTCAGCACTTCTTACTTCCTCCTGGGTCACATCTCATTTTTACGCCACTGGCCAAAATACATTTAATCCTATGGTGCATTTAAGTATATACTGTAAAGTACAGAAATCACATAAGTTATAGACCCTGTGCTACTTTTTTAATCTTGATAATACAATGTTAGTTCCCTAAAAGTGTGGAAATTACTTTTTGGGCAGCCAGCGAATGTGATACCCCGAGAGCAGGTGAGGTAACCTCTGCTGTTCAGAGATGCAATCATTGTTGATTCAACAAACGATGCAATCTTTGCATTGTAGGTTGAGGACTGCAACTGCACGCCACATCTTTTGGGAGATGGAGCCTCACGGGCCTTCAAACAAGAGAAACCCTTGGGCTTGCCCCAGCTTCCGTGTCTTTGAATGCAGGGGATATCGGGAGCGGGCATCATGAGTTTTACTTTGTTTACTCACTTGCTAACCCTTACTGATATTTACTAGTCATATTACACTCCAAGAAAGCTGAAATAGAAATATTATTCTCAGCCCCTTTTAGACGTCTTGCTCAAGGATATTTGGACAGGATTGGCAACAGGTTAATCTAACCCAGGGCCTCCGGTTCCAGTGCCTTGATAATCATCAGCACGTCTTACCATCTATTACCATCCATTCATTGTTATTGTCATGTAGAAGTAGACTTACACTGGTCCACGTCCATGATTTATATACTGATAAGCAAAAAATAATTTTTCTTCCATCAACATACTTATGTAGGCTGACTTGACAGAAAGTAATAGTTGCATCAGTTTGCTGGCTTGGCCCTCTCATTTTATATATATATATATGTTCACAGGAATCTCACTAGATCATGTATCTAAATCACACATAGGCATCCCTTTATCACCAACCAAGGATAGAAGGCATCCAGCTATGGCACCCCAAAGGTGACATTTTAGCAAAAAAAGCTTTCACATTATTAATGAGGATAACAAAATGAACAGGGTGACAGGGGGCACAGTGGTTAGTGCAATCGCCTCACAGCGAGAAGGTCCTGGGATCGAGCCCCGGGGTAGTCCAACCTTGGGGGGGGGGTCCCCCCCCCCGGGTCCCCAGGTCCCCGGGACATCCTCTGTGTGGAGTTTGCATGTTCTCCCCGTGTTTGTGTGGGTTTCCTCCGGGGGTTCTGGTTTCCTCACACAGTCCAAAGACACGTAAGTCAGGTGAGTTGGCCGTACTAAATTGTCCCTAGGTATGAATGGGTGTGTGTGTGTGTGTGTGGGCCCTGTGATGGCATGACGGCCTGTCCAGGGTGTCTCCTTGCCTGCTGCCCAATGACTGCTGGAATAGGCTCCAGCATCCCCGCGACCCTGAGAACAGGATAAGCAGTTCAGATAATGGATGGATGGATGGATGGATGAACAAAATGAAACAAGTTCCAAAAGCAGAGTGCTCAATTGCAGGGCTATTAAAACATAACTAATATTAGCAATAGTCCAAAATCTAGATGAAGAGGTAGGTGTTTGAGGTTCATTTAAAGTTTTATGTCCAAATGAATTCTAAATTGTTGGGGATTTGGTGTCCTGTCTGTGCATACTTCAGAGCAGGATGCCTGCTATCCTAAGGGCTTGGCCCTCTGTCCTCAGATTAAAGCATGGTGTCCTTGCTCACTATGTCACCACTGTAAATAATAGCCTTTATTTTAAAGCCTTTTATGTTTGTGTAGGACCGCCTCAGCAGTGAAAAATGCCAAAACTCTACTTGGAGGTAGTGGGATAGGTGTAAAATGATGTGGTGTGGATAAGTGATGTGGCAGAAATCATGTCGATTACTTCACAATTGCAAGGGGCTGCTTAGTGCGGGGTTGTTGTTTTGAAAGACAAAAACGATCAAAACATCCCTGTGATATGGCCAGGAAAGTCACCCTACCATCCTGCTGAGTTGACGTTTCCATCATGCTCTTAGATGTCCTCACACCTCCGGCCAACCATCAATCAATAGGCAGTTCTGTCAACGTTAATACTGCGCTACAATCTAATCACCCAGGGCCGAATCCTCTAAAGACCCTTCTGTAAGCAATGCACAGGTCAGCTTTTTGTGGAAGCCTGCACCGGCATGTCAGCCCAATCCATTGAGCCTGCTATCATGAAGAAAATACATCAATATGCCAATGAGGCGCTTTATTGCAAAATGAGCCATTTAACATTTGATTGATATGACATGTACTCTTACAAAATGAGAGATGGCATGAAAGTAAAATTAATCCATTGAATATTATCAATGACTTCCATAAGCTTGTAACAATTTTATTAGCTTATGGAAGCCGTTATAACAGTTGAAATGATAGATTCAAATTAAACATTCGGTAATTCACATTGGGTAATTAAAACTTTTGATAACAGTTGTATTGCATAAAGTGTTAACAAGAAAGAATAACAGAGTGATAACAATCCTGTGAGCCAATAATTCAACTTTTATTGATCAAAGTACATTACAAAGACTCACGTAAAGGGCGTCTATTGCAGTATTCCGTTGCCTACCAACACGGGGCTCGCCGGTTGGAATCCCAGTGTTACCTCCGGCTCGGTCGGGTGTCCTAATTGGCCCGTGAAGCGGGGCAGGCTAAGTTAACTGCTAGCTCATTCAGACCGGCAGTTCTGACAGTCATCCTGGCTTGTGTGCGTTCTCTGGACGGCGGAGTTTGTGTGTTTTTTGGGTTTTTTTTGCTTCACTCTAATTTTGTATGTTTTTGGTGGTGGTGTTTTTGGAGGTGTTGTTTTTGGAGGTTTTGGGGTATATGTTTTTGTCTTTTGTGCTGCACCGCTGTGGGCTGGGGGGAAACGGAATTTCGTTTCTTTTGTGTACGCAATACATAAGATGAAATGACAAATAAATTGTTCCCAATTGTCTGCAGGTGGGAAGCCGGATGTGGGTATGTGTCCTAGTCGCTGCACTAGCGCCTCCTCGGGGCTGGGGGGATCCTCCCATGCGCTACGTCCCCCTGGTGAAACTCCTCACTGTCAGGTGAAAAGAAGCGGCTGGCGACTCCACATGTATCGGAGGAGGCATGTGGTAGTCTGCAGCCCTCCCCGGATCGGCAGAGGGGGTGGAGCAGCGACCGGGACGGCTCGGAAGAGTGGGGTAATTGGCCGGATATACTGGGGAGAAAAGGGGGGGGACTCCGGTAAAGCAGGAATCTACATTGTACCTGTGAGGTAGTATGAGGCACTATTGATGACAGGCAGCGCACACTATGAGTAAAGTTTGGGGTTTTTTTGCACTTTCCAAACTTGGAAGTCCCCAGCTGTTGCTAAGATGTTGCTTTTTTTGTTCATGCTCTGCAGAAAGCCCCATTTGAGCCCTTCCCACTTTCTCATTTCTACCTCTCTTCTGTTTCCTTATACTTTTTCCATCAATGCGCGCACACACACACACACACACACACACACACACACTCGCGGCGTCAAACAACCACACATTTATTTCGTGGCACACAGATGGTAAATAAACTGTCTTATCTGACCGCACTTCCTGCAGCTCACGCGATCAATTTCCCCACAGTAACCCGAAAATGCCACACTCTCAAAGTCAGATGGTCCCTCTTAATTAATTGGACTCATAATCACCGTAATTGGCGAGATCTCACTGCAGTGCGAGGCTAGCAGACCCTCACAATGTTCCCAGTAGTGACAATGAAATCTCCATTAACTGAACATCAGTGTTGCTCGCTCAACATCCCCACATTTCTGCTGATGCTAATGACCATTAGACTTGAGAGCGGGACCTGCCTTGATCACTGGCTTGGCATTTTGGAAGGCCGTAGTGTTGACAACAATTTAATCGAGCAGCGCAAGTGAGATGGAACCATTTTGGGCTTCTCTGTGTATGCTTGTACAGAACTTGTGTGTGCTATGTATGTGCATTCAGGGGGCATTGATCATAAAACGTATGTGTGAAGGGAATCTTTTAAGATCTAAAACAGCTAAACGGGCGAGAGGGCAGCTTGAACCCTCTGAAGTGAGAGAGAAAGAGAAAAGTAAGGAGGGAGGAAGAGACGATAGAAATGATGTGGTTTATCATGCACGTTGCATCCCTTACCTGATGGTCAGGGGGACAACAGGTGATAAATCCTGTGATAAGAATAGGAGAGCCACACTTTTGAGCTGGTGTTAACTTCACGGCAGAAGGATTATTCTTCTGTGTGTGTGGCGAACCCTACTCTATACCACCCAAGGTTAACGCGCTATCTAGTGGTCAGGATGTGAAATAGTGTAGTGACTGAAAATGTAATCAAACTACATGAATGATAAAATCAATGAAAAATAATAATGACAAAAATAATGATAGAAATAATATAGGGGGTGTCCGTTTTTCTCTGCATTAATTCTACATGTGTTCTTATTTCTTTACACTCTCTCCCACTTAAAAGAACGTCTCCTGACATTTTTCAATGTCCACCCCTTAGTGTACAAGAGTGTAGCAATTATAGCAGTATGGCTGAGACTGGATGGGATAGTGGAAAGGGACAAAGCTTTGAGTTGCTGCAAGGGGTTGGTTGGCAAGGAGGGTGTTTATATCTGCGTTCCAAGGCCAGTATGATGGTTGGCCCAGAGTATCATATGTAAATCTTGCTTTTGGTCTCTCTCTCTGTTGAGATCCTCTCACCTCTCCTTCTACTATGTTTCCCTCATTCGTCTCTTCCACTTGATCTGCTTCAACTAACTCTGGCCCATCCTAGCCTCCTCCCTGTCCAGGGTTCCCTCAGCTTCTTGTCTGACAGGAGGGCAGAATTCTCTGGCTGATGCACACAGCTTTGGCTGATGTTGACGATTCTGTTGTGGCCTGTTAGGTCCTTGTCACTGAGGTCTCACAAGTTTATAGCATGGAATTCTGCTCCGGAGATCATGAGGGTAAGTATACTCTTCCTCCTCATCAGAACTATCTGTTGAGGGTCTGTTGATGTCTTTTTCAGGTTGTCTCTGTTTTTTCGGTCTGGTCTTTTCTTTCAGAGGGAGTTCTTCAAGAGGTAGGTCATTAACTGGCAGCAGCAGGTTTCTGTGAAGCACACACAGAGACTTTCTACCTCTCTCTGGCTGTATTTTATAGACTGGTCCATCTCCCAATCTTTCCACCACACGATGTATTACTTTCCCCTAATAGGCATGCAGTTTCCTGGACCTCCTCTCTCTCAGAGATTTTTCACCAGTACCCTGTCACCTGGTAGAAGAGTTATACCTCTCACTCCTTTATCATACTGTTTCTTGCCTTTAGCTGAGGACTTTTGGCTGTTGTCTGCAGCAATTTGGTAACCTGCTTGTATCTGATCTGCCCACTGCTGTGCAAGGGTCTGATGGTTGTGTGTCTCCATCTCTCTCGGAGCTAAAGAGCAGGTTGATCAGCAGCTGTGGAGTCCTGCCGTACAAAAGGAAGAACGGAGAATAGCCTGTTGCTTCATACCTTGTGCACGATATGAGGCAGATGATCTTTCCATTCACTCTTTTTCTCCGCTTGTAGGGTGCGCAGCATTTGAAGAAGTGTGCAATTTAGTCTTTCCACTGGGTTGCACTGTGGATGATGAGTAGTTAATGAATGAGCAATTCCTGCCAATTGTTGCAGTCTTTGGAACAGGCTGTTCTCGAACTCTCATCCTTGATCATGATGAAGCTTCTATGGGTACCTGAAACGAGGGATAAAATCCTGAAATATCTTTTCAGCTGCTGTCTTTCCTGATTTGCTCCTCGACGGGTATGCCTGCACGAAGCATGTGAAGTGGTCCACGAGGGCAAGAATATACTCGTATCCTCCTTTGCTTGGCTCCAAGTGTAGATAGTCAATAGAGACCAACTCGAATGGTGCACTGGTTGTGATGGATCCCACTGGAGCTCTCTATGGGACATTGGGACGTTTTTGTTTGATGCAAACACATTTCTTTGTCATGTAATCTTCGATGTCTTGCTGCATATAGGGCCAATAAAACCTTTCACGGGCGAGATGGATGACCTTATCAGCTCCTACATGCCCCATGTCATCGTGCAAGCTCTTTAACACCATGGGTTTTAGCTGTTCAGGGAGGACCAGTTGTCTCTGTTGCTTTGTTTTCCAATAAAGCACTCCATTATCCACTTTTAGCTTGTTCCACTCATGGAGTAGTCTTCTTGTCTTTTGCCCCATGGCTCGTTCTCTTTTTCATTGGGAGTCCATGCGTTGAGTTTCAAAGACACAACCTCTTTGATCACTGGATCTTCTTGTTGCATAGCTCTGATGTTTTTGGGTATGGCACTTGACACGCTATCGGCCAGCACAGCATCTTCAGATCCACAGCTGAGTTGCAATGCAGCAACCCAGGGAACATTGTGGTCCTGGACTGCTTTGCTTCCTTGCCACACTGCAGACACCACCTCCGGTGACACAGTCCCTGTATGCTCACCCTCTTTAACCATTTAAATGACAACTGAGCATACATCTACCACCGGTCAACTTGGCTACACGTTTCTCTTTTGCTGTACTGGATCGTGTGTGTGACTTGGTAGCTGGTGTTGTGTCATCTTGAGGACCTAAGTTTACAGTGACGGTGTGGCAGGATGAGGAAAAACACAGGAGACGAAGGCGAGTTTGAACTTTATTCCTCAGCTCCAAAACCAAACTGAAACAGGAACAACCTTGTACCAGAGAGCCCGGGAACGTAAACCACGCCCCCAGCTCACAGCCCTGCTGGATGAGAGGTATAGCCCCTAGTGTCTGCCACAACGGGACTCTTCACTTGCTGGGGTCACTGGTGGTCCCTCCCCAGTGACCTCACTCAATTTCCTGACAGGTGGTTTTTCAGGAAACATCCAATAGCTCTGTGTCCCTCTCGTCCACATTGAAAATGGTGGGTGCAACTGTCATTTCCTTGTGTTACACATTGCTGGCATTTCCTTTTAACTTCTGGCTTGGCTGACTGTTTTGTGTGTGTTGGAGTGGTGCAGGAGTTTTCTGGTGCTACACTCGCTACTGGTGTGAGAGCCTTCTCTAAGCTCTTAGTCAAAGATGAAACTTGAACTGTCAGCTCATGTATAGCAGTGCGATTAGCTTGGACTTCTGCCTGCATCTGAATGGCATTCTGTCTGTCCCTGTCCTGCTGTGCTGCATTTACACTGACTGCTTTTTGTTTGTGCGTCTGACCTAAGCGGTTTTGTCTCTCTGTGTGCTCACTAACTGACCGTGTTATCAGCTCTAAAGTTAAGTCATCAGTAATACCCATGTTTGACATGTGTGGTTTGATATCTCGTCTGATGAATGAGTATTTCTCATTCATTCCCTGGTAAAGTGAGTGGAGGAACACTCCCTGCACTAGTTTGCTGTCATCAGGGGTTAAAGTGGGATTTGGTAAGTGGGGGATCTCTGTATTAGAGAGGTGGGCAAAAGTGCTAGGTAGCTAACGTTAGGCTAGCTAACCACTGGTCCAGTAGTCCCGACGTTAGCATTGTTAGCTAATAATAGCTACCGGTAGCTAACGTTTGCTAGCTAGTTAGTTATTTGAATGAAAATATTGCATGGCCAGAGCTAAGGTTGGACAAATATAACTAGCTAGCTACCGGTAACGTTACCGGACGCTACCGATAGTTAGCTTGCCTAGCAGCATTCAAACAACTAGCCAGCAACTAGCTAGCAACGTTACCGGGTGGAAGATAGCTAGTTAGCTAGCTAGCTAACGTTACGTTCGCTAATGTTAGTTGCTTGAATGAAAACCACAGCAGAGCTAGACAAAACTATTGGAAATACTATTGGCAATACACTGAAGATACTCACTCTCTATGCCCCCCAATCCAAGATAATAGTGCAGGTAGCAGGTTGACGCTCTCTCGAGTCTTGTCTGCCTGGTGCGGTGAACTGACCCTGACCCGTGAGTGTGAAGCCAGTCTCTTTTGATGTCAAGTCTGGTGAAGCCAGACAGCAGGCAGGTGCGGGTCACGTGAGGACGCGATATCATTCAAACTTTTAGAAAAAGTAAAGTAGTATAAAAATAGAAGAACGACTTTATTTGCGATTTATTTTGTAATGCTTGTGAATTGGCTGCATCATGTTTTTTGTTTTAAATTTTACTGTGACAAAAAGGTTGAAATTACTCCTGTCTACAGAGTGCCGGATCTCAGCTCCGGTTGACTTGGGGGAGGAGGGGAAGTGCCGGTGTCGGGATCCAGGTAGCTCCGGCCCACTTTAATCACTGGCTGTCATACTGGAACTCTGCACTTTGTTTAGAAGCAAACAGTAACCGTTATTTCAACCCAATTAGTCTATACATAAACTGTTGTGGGCTTTCTTTGTCATTTTGATTTGCATTACTCAGCTCCTGGAACAATTCAGTACTGCTTTTATCTCTAAGGTGTGCCCTGAGAAAACATTTCAGCTCAGCTACAGACAGACTATCTTTGGTAATGAGCATGTCTTTAAAGATACCAGGCTTAATTACCTTGAGCACTGTTCTGATGATCTTAGCCTCTGTGAACCCTTCAGCTAGGCCCTCATCAATTTGTTTACAAAGTTTAACCTCGAATCAGAATCTGAATCAAAATTTGACCGCCATGGATCTTATATTCTCCACACGGCAGCAGTACTGCAACATTTGTCAATTTTACCAAGCCAGTTACCTGATCAGCAAGCACTGGTATTTGTACTGTCTTACTCATCACTGGGGCTACTACTACTGGTTCAGTCTCTGATACTGAATTAATTTCCTCTTCATCAGCTGCTTGGCCATATCTATCAGCTCCCTCAGGCAATTGCAGTTCATCAATGAGGTCACGAAAGACAAGCAGGCGAGCCATCCCTTGGTCCTCCGGGCTCCTCAGTCGTTTACTTCTCAAAGAAATCAACAATGAAGTCAAAGAGTTCCACGTTGGTCGCTTCTGCACCTGGCAAGTCTTCTTCCACCTCATCTTGACATGATACTGCAAGCTTGTAGAGCAAGTCTCTGTTGGCTGAGCTGGTCAGCTGATGAAGCTGTTGCTGGATGTCCCATCAAAGATCTTGTAGAGTGGCCATCTCTGGATGCTTGAAAATTTTCACTTTGTTCCTTGGCTCTGGAAACAGGAAGTCAGGATCCCACAGTTCTTGGATGATTAGCAATGATCCACCTGGAGGCGCTAATCCCGGACGAGCCCCCAAATTTGTTGCCTTCCTTACCTGATGGTCAGGGGGACAGCAGGTGATACATCCTACCGACCTGTGATAAGAACAGGAGAACCACACATTTGAGCTGGTGTTAACCTCACGGCAGAAGGATTTATTCTTCTGTGTGTGTGGCGAACCCTACTCTATACCACCCAAGCTTAACACGCCATCTAGCGGTCAGGATGTGAAAGGGTGTAGTGACTGAAAATGTAATCAAACTACACGAATGATAAAATCAATGAAAAATAATAATGACAAAAATAATGATAGAAATAATATAGGGGGTGTCTATTTTTCTCTGCTTTAATTCTGTGTTCTTATTCCTTTACACACACATGCTATAATGGGGTTATATTTGCAGGTGATTTTCATCTTCCTCTATATCATGTTGTTGTTCCTCTGTTACCATGCCAACAGCCAAGAAGGCTTTGTGTGTGTGTGTGTGTGTGTGTGTATTTGTGTGTGTGTGAAGTATCACAAATAATCAGTCACCAGGAGCTTTGACATATTCTGATATGGTTGATTTATTGGCCATTGCTTTGATGAATGCTCAAAGGCACAGAGTCGTTAAGATGGTACATGTACGATAGGGACAGCGAATGGAAAACAGGAACAAAGTTATTATAGATAGCATGTTTCTAACCTTCTGGTGACTTCTGATGACTTTACTTCACACTTTCCACTGTTTGGGACTGTGAACAATATGAATTCAATCCAAAATGATGCTTGAAACACTCTCCAGTGAGACTTATTGAACCATCAAAACATGTAATGAAAAGGTGAATTGAGAAGTCTCTTTTTTCAAGAGAATTCCAATCAGTGATGGTGATTGAGTCTTATTTATTCTCCCAAAGAGCACAATAAAAGACGAAAAAAGCAAAAACAAAAAATGCCATCAACAGTTTGGAGAAAAACTTCATATAGAACAACAGCAAAGATAAGACAATGCAACATAGGAAATAAAAAACAAACAAAAAATTAATAATTGAAAGCCAAGGTGAAAAACAAAAACAGTTTAAAGCGCTGTTTGAAATCCTCGAATGATTTGGTTCCAAGACATTTGTAGTTAATAACAAGAAAGTTCAGTTTACAGAGCTTTTTTAAGGAGATGATCATGATACAGTGATGCAATGCAAATTGTATTTTAACATTCAGCTGGCGATTGTATCCATGGCAACTTTGAGATGTGGTGGGAGCACTGTGTCGTTTCCAAGGACACTTTGACAGGACAGTAACAAGGTTTTGGCAGCCTATAAAGATGCCCACTGTGAGAAGAATATACTAGAACCATGCAAGGTTTATCAAATGTAAAATAAGATGGTTCGTCAATGAGAGAATTGCAACCCATTTCAACTTGCTGTAGGCTAATTTCATTTTTTTCTGGGACATTTAGGAGTCTGTAACACACGACTTTCTGCAGCTGCCAACAACAAAGATGTTGGGAACTTGTTCGAAATCAGTAATAAAAATTCATGCTGTCCTGAGCGTGGAACATTAACCCTCGTGGTAATTCGAAGAGGCCAGTTGTAGGAACACCAGCTAAAGAAGCGAGGACTTTTTGAATTCTATAAATGATGGATTTGTCTGCAGGGACAAACAAATCAATATTTTTTCCCAGGCACACAGTCCATGTGTCATGAGGTACCCAGGGTTCTGTCTCTGCCTGTTAAAAAAAACAAAACAAAAAAAACCCCCCACACATGGTAATGATATAACATACATGCATATATACATACATAAACATTGTAGCTGTTAGGTCGTATGAGGCACCCTTGATGACAGACAGTGCACACTAAAGGTAGTGTTTGTTTTCTTTTACACTTGCAAAACATGAAGTCCCCAGCTGTTGGTAAGAATTTTTTTGTTCACACTCTGCAGAAAGCCCCATTTGAGCCCTTGCCACTTTCTCATTTCCACCTCTCCTGTTTCCTCATACCTTTTCCAGCAGCGTGCACACACCCGGTATATATACAAATTAAGATTGCTGTAGCAAACAAATGTATTAAAGGGTTTTTCCTACATCTATCTTAATATTCCGTTCCTCATTTGTTGAGCACTTTTATCTACACCATTGATGGTTTCCGAGAGAAAAAAGAAGCTACACACACACACACACACACACACACACACACGGCACGGCGACACAGTGGTTAGCGCAGTCGTCAAACAGCAAGAAGGTCCTGGGTTCCTTTGTTCGAGCCCCGGGGTAGTCCAACCTTGGGGGTCGTCCTCTGTGTGGAGTTTGCATGTTCTCCCTGTGTCTGCGTGGGTTTCCTCCAGGGGCTCTTGTTTCCTCCCACAGTACAAAGACATGTAGGTCAGGTGAATCGACCATACTAAATTGTCCCTAGGTATTACTGTATGTGTGTGTGTGTGTGTGTGTGTGTGTGTGTGTGTGTGTGTGTGTGTGTGTGTGTGTGTGTGTGTGCGCGTGCGTGCGTGCGTGTGTGGACCCTGTGTGATGGCCTAGCGGCCTATCCAGGGTGTCTCCCCGCCTGCCGCCCATCCCCGCAACCCTGAGAACAGGATAAGCGGTTCGGATAATGGATGGATGGATGGAGGGATATGTATATATATATATATACTGGAGCCTATTCCAGCAGTCAGTGGGCGGCAGGCGGGGAGACACCCTGGACAGGCTGCAAGCAAAGGGCCCAGGCCGGATTCAAACCCAGGCCGCTGCGGTAAGGTCTTAACCTTATGTGGTACGCACTCTACCAGGGGCGGCCCAAGGTGGCACTCGATTGAGTAATGTGATTCATTTTATTTTTGCTGCTTTCGCTTCTGGGGAAGTTGCAAAGACACGTCTTCTCCAGCTTCTCTTCGTAGAAAGAAAAAAACTGGATGGACCACCTACAAATTTGTTGACACTGGAGATCACATTCATACCTGTGCGAGATTGAAATTCAAAGATTTAGTTCCGACCCAGCCACTTTTAACCCAACCACTGAGGATGCACAAGCCAGGGCATTCTTTTTTTTTTTTCTAAATTTATTCTGATTTTTCTCCTCTTCTCCCAATTTAGTGGCCAATCGATCCCACCTATTTTAATTCAAAGACCCACCCTCATACATGTGTTTGCCAACTGCATCTCTCCGGCCGGCAGTCTCGAAGGAGACGCCTTGTCACGAAAGTGGCAAGGCGAATCCAGGCCGAACCACTGCTTTTTCCGACACACATCGAGACGCATTCATGTGATGAACACAAGCCGACTCCGCCCCCCTCCCAAAGAGAGCGTTGCCAATTATTGCTGCTTCATCGAGTCTGGCCATAGTCGGATCTGACGAGACCGGGACGCGAACCCCTGGTCCCCAGTGGGCAACTGCATCGACACAAAGCCGATGCTTAGACCGCTACACCACCGCAGACCCAAGCCAGTGCATTCTTAGTGGCAGTCCCAAGCCTGGATAAATGGGGGGGGGGGGGTTGTGTCAGGAAGAGCATCTGATGTAAAATCTTTGCCAAATCAAATATGCGGATCATACTGGATCGGTCGAGGCCTGGGTTACCAATGACTGCCGCCGGTACTGTTGGCCAGCAGGGTGCCTTTGGAAACTATGCTACTGTTGGGCGAAGGCATGTCCAGAGGCAGCAGGGTAGGAGTGTAGAAGTGAGAGTGGAAACCTTGAATGTTGGCACTGTGACTGGTAAAGGGAGAGAGCTGGCTGATATGATGGAAAGAAGAAGGTAGGTATACTGTGTGTGCAAAAGACCAGGTGGAAGGGGAGTAAGGCCAGGAGCATTGGAGGTGGGTTCAAACTCTTCTCCCATGGTGCAAATGGGAGGAGAAATGAGGCAGGGGTAATTCTGAAGGAAGAGTATGTCAAGAGTGTGCTGGAGGTGAAGAGAGTGTCAAACAGAGTGATGAGTATGAAGCTGGAAATCAAAGGTGTATTGCTGAATGTTATCAGTGCATATGCCCCGCAAGTTGGGTGTGAGATGGACGAGAAAGAAGAATTCTGGAGTGAGCTGGATGAAGTGGTGGAGAGTGGAGAGTGTACCCAAGGAGGAGAGAGTGGTGATTGGAGAGGACTTTAATGGGCATGTTGGTGAAGGGAACAGAGGTGATGAGGAGGTGATGGGAAGGTATGGTGTCAAGGAGAGAAATGTGGAAGGACAGATGGTGGTGGATTTTGTGAAAAGGATGGAAATGGCTGTGGTGAATACATATTTCAAGAAGAGGGAGGAACACAGGGTGACGTACAAGAGTGGAGGAAAGTGCACACAGGTGGACTATATCTTATGTAGAAGGCATGATCTAAAAGGGATTGTAGACTGCAAGGTGGTGACAGGGGAGAACGAAGCTAGGCAGCATCAGATGGTGGTCTGTAGGATGACTTTGGAGACCAAGAAGAGGAAGAGGGTGAAGGCAGAGCCAAGGATCAAATGGTGGAAGTTGAAGAAGGAAGACTGTTGTGTGGAGTTCAGGGAGGAGTTAAGACAGGCACTGGGTGGTAGTGAAGAGTTGCCAGATGGCTGGGCAACCACTGCAGAAATAGTGAGGGAGACAGCGAGGAAGGTACTTGATGTGTCATCAGGACAGAGGAAGGAAGACAAGGAGACTTGGTGGTGGAACAAGGAAGTAAAGCAAAGTATACAGAGAAAGAAGTGGGCAATGAAGAAGTAGGATAGGCAGAGAGATGAAGAAAGTAGACAGGAGTACAAGGAGATGCAGCATAAAGTGAAGAGAGAGGTGGCAAAGGAGCAGGTGCATGGTGAGTTGCATGAGAGGTTAGACACTAAGGAAAGAGAAAAGAACTTGTATCAGTTGGCTAGACAGATGGACCAAACTGGAAAGAATGTGCAGCAGATAAGAACGATCAAGGATAGAGGTGGAAATGTGCTGACAAGTGAGGAGTGTGTTGAGAAGGTGGAAGGAGTACTTTGAGGGGCTGATGAATGAAGAAAATGAGAGAGAATGAAGGTCGGAAGACATGGGGATAGTGAATCAGGAAGTGTGGTGGATTAGCAAGGAGAAAGTGAGGCCAGCTATGAAGAGGATGAAATGGAAAGGCAGTTGGTCTGGATGACATACCTTTGGAGGTATGGTGATGTTTAAGAGAGATGGCAGTGGAGTTTTTAACTAGATTGTTTAACACAATCTTGGAAAGTGAGAGGATGCCTGAGGAGTGGAGAAGAAGCATACTTTTACTGATTTTCAAGAACAAGGGCGATGTGCAGAACTGTAGCAACTACAGAGGTATAAAGTTGATCAGCCACAGTATGAAGATATGGGAAAGAGTAATAGAAGCTAAGTTAAGAGAAGAGGCGATGATCTGTGAGCAGCGGTATGGTTTCATGCCACAAAAGAGCACTACCGATGGCTTGTTTGTTTTGAGAATGTTGATTGAGAAGTATAGAGAAGGTCAGAAGGAGTTACATCGTGTTTTTGTGGATTTAGAGAAAGCATACAACAGGGTGCTGAGAGAGGAGGTGTGGTATTGTATGAGGAAGTCAGGAGTTGCAGTGAAGTATGTAGGAGTGGTGCAAGATATGTATGAGGTAAATGTGACAATGGTGAGGTGTGTGGTTGGAATGACAGATGGGTTCAAGGTGGAGGTGGGATTACATCAAGGATCTGCTCTGAGCCCTTTCTTGTTTGCAATGGTGATGGACAGGTTGATGGACGAGATCAGGCAGGAGTCTCCGTGGACTAGGATGTTTGCGGATGACATTGTGATCTGTAGCGAGAGTAGGTTGCAGGTGGAGGAGAGCCTGGAGAGGTGGAGGTATGCACTGGAGAGAAGAGGAATGAAAGTCAGTAGGAGCAAGACGGAATAAATATGCATGAATGAGAGGGAGGACAGTGGAATGGTGAGGATGCAAGGAGTAGAGGTGACAAAGGCGTATGAGTTTAAATACTTGGGGCAAACTGTACAAAGTAACAGGGGAGTGCAGAAGAGAGGTGAAGAAGAGAGTGCAGGCAGGGTGGAGTGGGTGGAGAAGAGTATCAGGAGTGATTTATGACAGAAGGGTACCAGGAAGAGTTAAAGGGAAGGTTTACAAAATGGTTGTGAGATCAGCTATGTTATATGGTCTGGAGACAGTGACACTGACGAAAAGACAGGAGGTGGAGCTGCAGGTGGCAGAGTTGAAGATGCTAAGATTGTCATTGGGAGTGACGAAGAAGGACAAGGTTAGGAATGAGTATATAAGAGGGACAGCTCAGATTGGACGGTCTGGAGACAAAGCAAGTGAGACAAGATTGAGATGGTTTGAACATGTGTGGTGGAGAGATGGTGGGTATATTGGGAGAAGGAAGCTCAATATGGAGCTGCCAGGGAAGAGGAAAAGAGGAAGGCCAAAGAGGAGGTTTATGAATGTGGTGAGGGAGTACATGCAGGTGGCTGGTGTGACAGAGGAAGATGCAAGGGACAGGAACAAATGGAAACGGATGATCCGCTGTGGCGACTCCTAACGGGAACAGCCGAAAGTAGTAGTAGTAGTTCAGACCAAATATCTTGCCATTACAAGCTTGTTGACAGTGCTGTAAATACTGGCGTGAGTGCTGTTACTCGTTCATACATGTGAGCATTCTCGGTCCTCTAACAATGCATCAGATGCACAGAGACAGAACACAAGTGACTTAAGTTCATAACTGCAGCTGTCGAGCCCAGAGATGCAAATGTGAATGGGGCCCTGGTGTCACACTTGACTCTCTTCACCTCAACCTCTCCTTTTACTCCCCGCTATTCCCCAACCCCGCATCACCGCTTTTCTCCTCTTGGCTGTGAGTTTGGCTCTGTCCTTATTGTTCTTTCTGCTCCTCTACCGACTGTTGCCAACTCACAGATAATAATGACTTTAATGAACAGATTTCAGTTCCACTGGTAGACACAGAGGCAAAGGCAGGGGGTAGAGAAAACACAGAGGGAGAGGTAGAAGGTGAAAAAGTGATTGATGAGAATAAATACTTGAAAATATTACCTTTCTCTCTCCCTCTCTTGTACTATTGATCTCTACCACACATATCTGTCTTCTGCTGTCTAACTCCTCACACTGGTAGACCCGCTAACCAAATTACATTGCCGATTCCTCATGAGATTTGACAGTGTAACCAGACAACTGAATATTCCTCAAAGGGAAGCACTGTAATTCAGTAATACCACTTGGTTGGTGTTTTCATGTTGTGGCGGCATCATTTCATCAACAGGGGGGTGATTATTAGCTGAAACTTGCAGAAAAGTAGGGTGACAAATTGAAATCTATTTATCATTCATTTGTTTGCATTACACAAATTAGAACGTAATGCATTACATGGTTGCTTGGACATATCATGTATCAGCTCTAAGTGATTTTTTTTCCTTCATATCACACTTATCAATCTAACAGTGATATAGTAGCAAACATTAGAATGATTCTGAAGCCTTCAAAGCCTCCAGGAGGTTCCACTAAAGGAATAAATAATTTGGATCATCTACAAAGCAAGTGCCATGGTTTTATCCAGTGTTCCAACAAGATGATTTGTTATTTTGAAGATTACATTTTGGCAAGTAGCTTGGCATCAAATTTCAAATTGTTGTCAACTTTAGTTTATGAACATCCAGTGGTGACATCTTTCAGCCAATTTAACATCCTGTGTTGTGCCAGTTGGAATGTTTGTGATTGTAGCTGTCTTTCATTGCTTTCTTTTCTTCTTTTTTTTTCTTCAAATTCCCTCTTTTTTTGTGTCCTTTTGTTGGGTTCATAGCAGTCCAAAAATCATAGCGTGTGGGAGGATCACGTAATTCCCCTGTTCCCCCTCCTCCACGAACAGGTCCCCCGACCAACCAGAGGAGGCACTAGTTCAGCGACCAGGACACATACCCACATCCGGCTTCCCACCCGCACATGGCCAATTGTGTCTGTAGGGACACCCGACCAAGCCGGAGGTAACACGGGGATTCAAACCAGCAATCCCTGTGTTGGTAAGCAATGGAATAGACCACTACGCTACCTGGATGGCATTTAAATGGTTAGCACTGTCACCTCACAGTCAGGAGGGTCCTCTGTTTGACCACCGCCCTTCAGGATGGGGTCTGCATGTTCTCTCTGTGTTCACACGGGGTTAGTCCAGTATTCCCAGTACTCCAAGTATCACTAGTGTGTGTGTGTGTGTGTGTGTGTGTGTGTGTGTGTGTGTGTGTGTGTGTGTGTGTGTGTGTGTGTGTGTGTGTGCGTGTGTGTATGCGTGTGTGTGCCCTGTGATAGATAGGCGACTTATCTCCTTGCCTGCCAACCAATGCCTGCTGCGACAGGCTCCATCCTACCGGATTAGGCTGGAATAGAATAAATGAATGAATATTCTTTATTTTTCTCAGGGTGACTGTCTATTTATACATTTTTTTAAAAATCTCCTCCTTTAAATTCATTTGCACATTCACAGCTGGGGGTTGCCCTCCACAGCTGCTCTTTCTTCGTAGGCCTTTGAGGAAGCAGGCTGGGTTGGCGGCCAGACAGCCCCTCAGATCATAAGCCCACTCCTCTGCCCTTCAGGCTACCGACACCCCCAGGATAATTATGTTAAGTCACCCGCGGTGGAGTAAAGCTCTGAACTTTGCTGATTTTCACATATTCTCAACAGCCTTGAGGCTCCCCTCAGGAATCTTCCCTTTTTTTGACACGATCCCCACGCCGCTTCTGCCCTGCCGTAAGCCCCGTGTCTAACAGCCTAAAGATGTTTGGCTATTCAGCTTCAGTTTGAGACGATAAACAACACGTGTCTAAGTACAAATAGATTCCCAAATTGTTACATGCAAACAGGGCTGGTGCAGAGGCTGAGAGAGAGGCTCGAGTAGGCATGGGCACGTGTGTGCACATATGCGCCTACGTTCGTATGCGGGTACGTGGATGCATACATAGACACTCGTCAGTAGACACGTGTTGACACAAACGTGTGCAAGCCGACGCAGACTGACAGAAAGGCAGACACACACACACACACACATATAGATACAGTCAGACAAACAGAAAAATGCCGCTGTAACGCTCTTGCAATCACGCGAACCAGCATGTGAGTGAGGAGACACAGGCAGAAAAATGCAAATGCTCCTCTCTTCAAGTCGGTGACATGGTACCCATGGGGAGATGAATGTGAATATGAAAGAGAACTAAGGAGAGGGAAAGAAGCACAGAGCGAGAGGAAGCAAGAGAGAGTTGCTTTTCGTGGTGGTGCTGATTCATTGTGTACCGACTGTGTCTCCCTCTGCCTGACACATGAGGTTTGGAGCGAACATGCCTGTCAGGGAGCAAAAATAGATGACGCAGTCACGGGAGGATGTGGCGTTGCCAATAACCTGTTCTCAGTTTATTTACGCTCCTCTATATTCTTCCCCCCACACATCTCTCCTTTTCTTCCACTCCTCTCTCCCTCTGCAACAAGCCAGGTTCTCTGTCCTCCTTCAAGTGGACAACTAGCTATGTGTTTTGTATTCTCTCATAAATTAATAAGAGGCCTCATTTTGATAGCACATTTTATATAGAAAAATACAATCAACATGAAAGCAAATTTGAAATACATTGTGTGTGCATATACATGTATATATATATATATACTTCACCCCCAGCAGTTGGGAACGTGCTCAACAAACAAGGAGCAAAATAATTCAGTGATTTAAGACATTTTTTAATAGCTATATGGTCTGGTGGCTTGTCCAGGGTGTCTCCCTGCCTGCTGCCAAATGACTGCTGGGATAGGCTCCAGCATCCCGCGACCCCAATTGAGATAAGCGGCTTGGATAATGTATGTATGTATGTATGTATGTATGTATGTATGTATGTATGTGTGTGTGTGTGTGTGTGTGTGTGTATATGTATATATATATATATGTATATATATATACACACATACACACACACCAGAAATAGAAGTAACACTACCTCAGTAAAGTAGTGTTTCCTGCATGCATGTGCATGTGCTGATGTCCAGGGTTAAGACAGGATACAGGCCCTGAACATGGTGAGGGGTGAGGGGTGGGGGTTGTCCGGGGTTACAGTTTAACCTGGCTGGATATGAACCCTGGTTCTCTTCCTGAGTGCTACAGTATGCTGCTTTTCTTGCATCGTCAGGTTGCAAGTCGTGTGAGAGCAGGATTTGTGGGTACACATGCGCAGTGGCGAGCCACCGTGACTGACCTGATTTCCAAGAGGCAGGGACAGACAGAGTGAGGGAGAGAGAGTAAAAGACAGAAAGAGAGAATTCCATAGAGAGGATGGCCTGCAATGCAGTTAGTTGAAATAAAACCTTTTTTGATTTGTCCCAGTTGTGTTTTGCGTTTCGCACTGATTGGTTCTAAATAATTGACATCAGAGATGGTTTAATTATAGTGAAGATAGTGAACTCTATCAGTTTAGAATAGGACAGTTTGAAACGCTAACATGGCGTCACTGACAATTTTATACTCTGCGGAGTCATGCTGTCAGTAAAACTGGCCAGTCTGCACATCATAAATATCTACCAATCACCCATTCAGATTCATGCAGCTGCAGTACTCTTATTTACAGCAGATCGCACATAGATTTCAAGGAAGTGATTAGTGCATGTGTACAAACATTGATAAGGGGGAAAATAATTTTTTTTGAAAACCTTGTCCTTTGGAATAAACTTTAATGCTCCCTGTTGTGCACTATTTGCCATTTTTCCTTAATATTAAATGTGATGCTTAATATGTGAACTTAAGCTATAGATGACTACCCCATTATAAAATATCAGAATCAGAATCAACTTTATTGGCCAAGTGTGCATGCACACGAGGAATTGGACTCCAGTACACAGCAGCTTCTAGCACTTGTATACATCAGACACAGAGACAAAAAAGGAAAATAAAACAACAAGAAATAGATGGAACAACAGCAGGATATTGCAGGCAAGCATGTATGCACAGCAGCTACATTGGTACTATACAGAGTTTTGTTATGGTTGAGTAATCAACATATTATACCCATATAGTATTATACCTATTGCTTATATACCATATTGCCCATACACTATACCATATACCATACCACAATGCCACAACCCATCATGCCCATATTCAATGCTATATACTCCCCATATATTACACTATATTATCTTATGTACACTATATATTCACCTACCATCCACCTAAGAAAAAAACAATACTATATTTTATATGTATGTTACAACCACAACAACAATGGTAATAATTTGTAACCAGTATACAACAGTTGTATGTGTTTTTACGATTGTACATTTGTATTTCACAAACATTTGTATTGCACATCTGGTTTAAAGAGGTGGTGCCCATTGTAGATATGTAGGTGAGACATCTTGACCAGAGTGGGCGATTTACAAAGCGCCGTATTCACATAATAAAAGTTTATTCCTGCACCATACTGTTAAGTGTTCATGAGAGAGATGACCCTTGGGAAAAACATGTTTCTGTATCTGGTGGTTTTGGTGCCCATTGCTCTGTAAGGCTTGCCAGTGGGTAGGAGTTCAAACAGACTGTGTCCTGGGTCTGGGGGGTCTGTGCTGATTCTGCCCGCCTGTCTGGAAATGTACAAGTCTTAAAGGGTGGGCAGGGGAGCGCCAATGATTTTTTTCTTTTTTTCCTTACTGTTTTGTTTTTCCTGACTGTTACTGCTGTCTCTTCCTATCCTGTTTTGTTGCTGCCCCGACCCAGACCCTGATGGATGTGCACAGGACAGATTCAGTGACTGTGGTGTAGAACTGGCTCGACAGGTCCTGTGGCAGACCAAATTACCTCAATTGCTGGAGAAAGAATATCCTCTGCTGGGCCTTTTTGAGGCTTGAGTTGATGTTGGTCTTCTACTTCAGGTCTTTGGAAATGGTAGTTCCCAGAAACTTGAAGTTCTCCACAGTTGACACAGGGCTTGTTGGATATTGTGAGGGGGAGCATTGCTGAGGGGTGTCTCCTAAAGTCCACTGTCATCTCCACTGTCTTGAGCATGTTCAGCTCCAAGTTGTTCTGACTACATCTGAGCACCAGCGCACCAGTCGTTCAACCACCTGCCGATATTCAGACTTGTCACCATCCTTGATGAGTCCAATGACCGTGGTGTTGTCTGCAAACTTCAGTAGTTTAACAGCTGGGTCCTTAGAGGTGCTGTTGTTGGTGTAAAGGGAGAAGAGCAGTAGGGAGAGGACACATCCCTGGGGAGTACCAGTGCTGACTGTCTGTATACCAGAAGTGACTTCCCCCAGCCTCACCTATTGTGTCCTGCCTGTCAGGAAGCTGGTGATCCACTGACAGATGGCAGGGGATACAGTGAGCTGGGAGAGTTTGGAGGAGATGATTTCTGGAATGATGGTGTTGAACAGCGAGCTGAAGTCCACAAACAGAATTCTTGCATATATTGCTGGGCCGTCAAGGGGTTGCAGGATGTAGTGCAGTCCCATGTTGATTGCATCATCCACTGACCTGTTTGCCTGGTAGGCAAACTGCTGGGGGTTCAGCAGGTGTCCAGTGACATTCTTTAGGTGGGCCAACACCAGTCGTTTGAAAGTCTTCGTGACCACAGACATCAGAGCGACAGGCCTGTAGTCATTCAGTCCTGTGATGGAGGGTTTCTTTGGGACTGGGATGATGGTGGAGCGTTTGAAGCATATATGGGTCTACTCTTATTGGCCAAGAACTTACTGCCCTGTGGCATTTCAAAAGTGGCACCCACATGAACCGACTTCTAGTAGAGGGATTTTCTTTACATGACATTTGTTTTCATTGGCATTATGAGCAACATATGCATTTTATTACCCTTTTTGTTCTTTTGTCATTCTTAATGAATAACAACCCCACAAATTAATACTGTATGACTCTCCCCCTGACTTGCGTTGCTCTGTTTTGCCACTTAAAGTACATTTATTCTCCCGTCTCAAATATTTTTTTCAGGTTGTATGGAGCATCTCAGCCTGACTTAAGATTGGAGGCACGTATAGCTAACCCTGGCTTAAACTATTCAAGCCCTTTCTCTCCCCTGCAACACTTTAGCAGCATCCAATTTAATAGTACACAATTTAATAGTACATTCTACAAACTTAAATTATGTAGTGTAGATATACATCTTCTACAACACAATACAGATGGGGAAAATGCCAGATGAATGGAGAAAGAACATATTGTACCAATTTACAAGAAAAAAGGTGATGCTCAAAGTTGCAACAACTACAGAGGGATAAAAATGATGGGACATACAATGAAGTTATGGGAGAAAGGGATTGAAGTGAGCTTTAGGAAGTTAGTTACTATAGGGAAAGGACAATTTGGATTCATGCCTGGAAGAAGTACCACAGATTGATATTTGTTCTCAGGACCTTAGCTGAAAAATACATTGAAGGACAAAAAGAATTACACTGCATATTTATTGATTTGGAGAAGGCATATGACGGAGTACCAAGAGAAGAGTTGTGGTATGGCCTTAGAGTGAAGGGAGTGGCAGAAAATTAGATCAGCATGACTCAGGACATGTACAGGGACTGTAAGACCGTAGTTTGATGTACATTGGGAACAACAAGTGAGTTTGAGGTAAAGGTAGGACTGCATCAAGGATCGGCATTGAGCCCTTCCCTGTTTTTGATACTGATGGACAGCCTCACAGAACATCGTAAGAACGCCACCATGGAGCCTGATGTTTGCTGATGATATTGTGCTAGCGAACGAGGGCAAGGAAAGGTTGGAGAGATATCTTGAAGATGGGAAAGAAGCACTAGAGATTACAGGACTGAAGATCAGCAGAACAAAGACTGAGTACCTATGTATAAATGAGCAAGTAGAAAGTCCAAGAAGGATCTTAGGAGGAGAAGGTGTCCCAGAAGGTAACAAATTCCTTTCATTTTTAACATGTGCCTACAACATTGTTTTTAATGACAATAAATTGAATTGAATTGAACTGAAATTCGAGTACTTAGGCTTGACAATACAAACAGAAGGTGGTGGTGAGAAGGAAGTCAAGAAAAGGACACAATCTGGATGGAATTCATGGAGAGAGGTAGCTGGAGTACTTCGAGACAAAAGAATGTCGTGAGGGTAAAGGGCAAGGTATACAAATCAATGGTTAGGCCTGCCATGCTCTATGGTATGGAAGCAGTGACAACAACAGAGAGGCTAGAATCTACATTACAGGTAGCAGAGATGAACATGCTGCATTGGTCCTTGGGAGTGACTAGAAAAGACCGGAAGAGAAATGAAGAAGTGAGAGCTACGTTCAAGATCAGAGGAATGGATGAGAATTTGAGGGAGACAAGATTGAGATGGTTGGGACATTTACAGAGAGGAGGCATAGACTACATAGAAAAGAAGATATTGGACGTGGAAATACCTGGTAAAAGAAAAAGAGGAAGACCAAGGAAAAGATGGAGAGACCAGATAGAGGAGGACATTTGATTTGATTTGATTTGATTTTGATTTGACATGAGGAGAGTTGGGCTGCGGAAGAGGGATGTGTCAGACAGATCTATGGTGGGCAAACATCCACTGTGGTGACGGTGACCCCTAAGAAACAGGGAACAAGCCGAAAGAAGAAGATCCTGCATACTATTGGGGCATACTATTCTGTATGTGAAATGCAGTATGCCCCACATGCTACCTGTGTTACACTTGTTGACTCATCCAAGTGGACATGACCCTTTGTAACACCAGAAGAACTTTGTTGCTTCCAAAGTAGAACTAATTTGGTTTTGATTATTTAGTGACTATATGCTTCATACTTAACATTTTTGTCTTTTTAATGTGCATGTGCATACCTTTCACTGAAATTTGCATACTAACATTGCACATACTAAAATCTGTATACTATTAGAATGTAATATGAGCAGTTCAGACACAACATCGCTTTTATTTTTTGACCGCTCAGGGGACAGGCCATCTAGCACAATCCAGTTCTCACATTGTTTATTTTCTGCTCATTTTCATTCTCCCTTTTCACCGGAGGCAGTGGATAGCACTGGATATTATCCAAGTAATATACACCCTGACCAAGTGTGTGGGAGAGGAAAGTACTCTCTGTATTAACCCTTGAAATCAAGTCTGTCACTATAAAATCCCTTTACGAAGACACAGAGTAACAGACAACTCTGGCACTCTTTTACAAGTTAGAGTTAAGCTTGAGTTTTACTTTTGTGTTTGTTTTCCCCCCTGTGCTGTACTTCCTTTTGTGTGGGAGGTAAAGCTCAACTTGAATCTTTTTCCCATAGTTCTGTCTCCTCCATGTCTCTCTGATGTAACAAGTTCTTAATCCTGACAGTCTTTATCACCACTGTGCTATCTCCACTGTGTTGCGGTCGTCAAGAAATTCCACTGAGGTTGAATTCAGTTTGCTGAGATGACTCACTCATGTTGTCATGTGATGCGAGAACTTGCAGGTTCTTTTCCATTGGTTTAGGCAGACTTCTGTGGTGCAGTGACAGGAGGCAATAAATGTAGGTGAATAGTCCTAATGGCGAGTAAACAATGCCATTTCTAAAATAAAACCTATTTTATCAATGCTGATTTTATGTATATATGAAATAATGTAAGCTGTATTTGATGTTCAGCTATGATTAACTAGGAAAGCACTTGGCTTTAAAATACTGTGTTAGGGGAGATTAAGGCAGATAATCAACCAGGGAAAGGAAGAACAGAGATGACATTTAAATAAACTACTAATTAATTGTAAATTGCCACAAAAGCACTGTCTCACTGAACAGAATCTGTAGTTTAAAGAAGGGCAGACAGTTAACTTCATTAAGTTGTGAAACTGTAGCAGAAACGAGCTGGGGAGAGTCGTGAGGAAGCTTGTGACAGCACTTAAATCTACATTCCTGAAGGATTATGTTTCCTTTTAAAGCTACACTATGCAAATTTGGCACACTAGTGGTATTTTTTTGCTGCAAGTGTTACTTCTTCAGCACTTTAATATCATTGTGAGGCTGCAGTGGCATACAGTAATGAAGGCTTGACACCGAAATGTCTAATTTTTTTGTCTACTCGCAGATTAGCGCTTCCTTCCTTATTGTACGAGAGTTCTCTGTTTGTTACTGACAACAATGTGAGATCACACGTATACGTGTTATGCAGAAGATTGCAGGAAGGCTGGTTGCGCCAGACCACTTGAGGCCCCAGCAGCCAACTGACTTGCCGGCTTTTGTATTGAATCTCAAGTGGGTGCAATTTGTTATTTATAAATTTGCATATTAAATCAAGTTAAGGGCTTTAGCTTACTGACACCTATGGTAATACTGGTAACTGCGGTCATGTTTGACCACTCTAAATCTCAGACATCGATTCAAAATTGAACAGAATCACCAGTGCTGTTTTGTCATTATGAGTGGTGCCAGTGGGGTTAGTCACTGGGCAGGCCTATATGGTGCTGGTGGTGGTTGTTTAAATTGCCAGATAGTGGTAGATTGAGGTTGCTTGATACGGGTATCGAGGGAGGGTTGAGGGTGGGTGGTACTGGGACACCAGAACTCACTGTTGAGCCTTCTGAAAGTGTCGTTGGCCAAATTCAGTGAAACTTCCTGGATGGAAGGTGCCCACTTGATAACCCCAGTAAAATTCTCATGTTGGCACCTTCATTGGTTATTGTGATTTGGTAGCCAAAGGTTGCTGGCATTTTCAGTTTTTGACCTGCTGAGCAGGCTGTCTTTAGCCAGCAGTGTCAGCTGTCCCATTAGCTCACAGGCATTCCATGTTTGGTAGCCAACTAAACCATTTGGAACTGCGTTTATGGAGATTTACTTTTTAAAAAAAAACTTTTTACTACTTTATTGATCCCTGTGGGGAAATTCTTCCTCTACATTTAACCCATCCTAGTTGTGTAGCTAGGAGCAGTGGGTAACCGCCATGCAGTGCCTGGGGACCAACTCCAGTTCGTCTTGCCATTGCCTCAGTCAGGGACACAGACAGGAGTATTAACTCTAACATGCATGTCTTTTTTATGGTGGGGGAAACAGGAGCAGCCGGAGGAAACCTACTACAGACATGGGGAGAACATGCAAACTCCACACAGAAAGGACCTGGGATAACTCCCAAGGTTGGACAACCCCGGGGTTCGAACCCAGTACCTTCTTGCTATGAGGCGACAGCACTAACCATTGTGTCACCGTACCGCCCACATTTATGATGGTGATGCCTGATTTCCTCTTGTTAGATGTAGGGACAAGTGGGTGAGGTTATTTGGCTGAACTAGGCTATTACGTGTAGCCTCCTAATTATCAGCACAAGGGATTTGACATCATATTCTGTGTAATGTTCAATACCATTCTTACAAATGAAACATGGCTGAACCTGGGTTTTAGCTATCTGTTGGTAAATTTCTTCTCCAAAGATGATCTGCTATATCATCTTGCAAGCCACAACAACTGTACTTCATTAAACTTGCAGCTACCTGACTATAATTCTTCTACTTTTTGCCACCATGGTAAAGACGTAAAACACTATGTGCCGCGTCATTTTCTAACAGTAACCATTCAAATGACTAGTACGAAAAGCCATCATATATACATGTTTGTGGATTAGCCATTGTTCTGAAGATGTCAGTGAAAGAAGATATCATATCGGACAGTTGTTTGCTTGTGTATCTTCAGGATTGTAGCTTTAACATTAAGACATAGGCATTTTTTTGAAATTTTTACCATCATACAGTCTCTGGATGCCTACCTAACATTTTCTGCTGTTATTTTTCACTGCCTTCCATGTTCCCTCAAGCTGCCATGCTTTTTTTAATTCATTTTTCACACATTACATTAAGGTCATTTAGCCGACGCTTTTATCCAAAGCGACTTACAATAAGTGCATTTAACATAGGAAATCAGGAGAACTACTAGTCATCAGAGGTAATAAGTACATCTAAACAAGCATCTAAGAGCAAAACCAGCGCTAAAGTAAAAGTGCAAGAAAAACATTTTTTTTAAAACACTCTCGCTTTCAAGTCCCTCAAAACCCATTCTTACCTGCAGTATGTACATTTAGTTTTACTATTTTCTATCAATCCTTTATAGTTCACTCTAACACTTCTAACACTACACACCTGTGACCTACTTATATAGAGACTGCCTTCTCTTTTGGTTTGAGAATGCTGTATTTTTATCTACTCAGCCACTCCGGAGAAATACAAGTATACACACTTGGGAGAGAAACATTTTAAACTGAACCCCTTTGTCAATGCCAGGCAATAGAAGACCTCAGTAATCTATAATTTATAAGAGGCCCAAGACATATTCCACACTAAACTCGCACCTGCTAGACTTTTTATATGTCTGTGTGTGAGTGTATTTATAGACGGGCAACAAATGAAAGGAAAAGCCTGAATCCTTGACCCCTACAGCGAGGGGGGTCCAGGGGCTCTGCCATGCTGTGGGGGGTATTTTCCTGGCATGGTTTAGGTCCACTTGTGCTCTTAGATGGAAGGGTCACTGCAAATCAATACAAAGTTATTCTGAATGATCACCTTTATCTTATGATGAGACATTTCTATCCTGATGTGGGTGGTCTCTTCCAGGATGACAATTCCCCCATCCACAGGGCACGAGGTGTCACTGAATTGTTTGACGAGTATGAAAATAATGTAAATCATATGCTATGGCTTTCACAGTTACCAGTGAACCAGAACTCAACCCAGTTGAACACCTATGGGATATTTTGGACCTGTTGTGTTAGACAGCGCTCTCCACCACCATCATCAAAACACCACATGAGGGACTATCTTTTAGAAGAATGGTGTCCATCCCTCCAGTAGAGTTTAGAGACTTGTAGAATCAATGACAAGGAGCATTGAAGCTGTTCTGGAGGCTACTGGTGGACCAATACCTTACTAAGACACTTTATGTTGGTTTTTCCTTTAATTTGTCACCCGTCTGTATGTGTATCTTTCTGTGTTTCTGCATATAATTGTGTATGTGTGCATATATGTCTGAATGATTCCAAACTAACAAACAAACATTATGAGGGAGTTGAGTATTACTTTTCCTCATGAAACTTAAACTCTAGTCTTAAAAAATATACACACAGAAAGAGAGAGAGAGAGAGAGAGAGAGAGAGAGAGAGAGAGAGAGAGAGAGAGAGAGAGAGAGAGAGAGAGAGAGAGAGAGAGAGAGAGAGAGAGAGAGAGAGAGAGAGAGAGAGAGAGAGAGAGAGAGAGAGAGAGAGAGAGAGAGAGAGAGTGTTCTTGTGTGGACTTTTCCAGCTGTAAGTGTGTGTGCATGTATGCTAAGTGTTTTTGTCCTGTATGGATGTGTATGCAACTGTACTCCTCTCCAAAGTGCCAGGTTCTTAGTTGAGTAAGCCCCAACTGCCCGCCTGCTTGGCTGTGGTAACATCTATCATAGACTCCTAATCAGATTTGACCATAGTCTAGCAGCTTCTGCATGGGCCACAGGCTGCCTGTATGATTCTATTGTCTGACTCAAAATAATGAAAACACATAAAGCTCTCATGGCCTGCCAGTGGCTGTGGGGCTGTGAGGCAGAGGGGCAAAGCAAACAATGGCCAACATTGGTGCTATGCCCTCACAGAGTCCTGACGGAAACTGTAAAATCTGCTGTGGCGACCCCTGAAAAACAGGGAAAAAGCTGAAAGAAGAAGTGTGGATGGAAAGCCAAAATGGACAAAAAAAGATGGATTTTTAAATTCATCTGTGTTAGTGTGGTCATTGGCTAAAACTGCTGTCTTCAAGTTACTTGATACGCCTCTATTACTTGAAAAGAGATTGCCGAATACAAGATCTTTTTAAGTAACAACCTGCCTTCCACTAACAGCAGCTCTGTTAGAGATTTTGCTCAAGGGCTTCTCAATAGCAGTCCATGCGGGAGATGGTCACTCTTTCTGTCTAAGTGTTGACCATCAGCTAATTTTGGGATTGAAACCAATGGCCTCCAGTTTACAAGCTTGTAGGCTGACATCTTTTAGCTACACCTCTTCCTCGTTTGATTGTTTAGGGGAAAATAATGCACAGGAGATATAAAAAAAATATTAAAGTAACCATTTACAGAATTACCAATTTTAAAGACTGACCAAGCCAGTCATTTTGACCGTTTTGGATTTTCAAAGTTTAATAACTTTGTGGAAATAACTTTGTGCATTTTAATAACTTGGTGCAATAAAATTAGTTTTAGATCAATTGCGCAAAAAAAGTTATGATAAGATCTACCCAAAACGACCATGAGCACGGCTCATAATTTGCGCGTGATTGTGTGCATCATGTCACTATTTATGATGTGTGTTGGTCACATCATTTCCTTCGTGAAGTTCATTGCTCTATCCTAGAAACACACTAGCATTCTCCAGTGCAGAGCAATAGTCTAAACTTGATTTTTGAATATTGCCAACATGTCTGGGTACAGCCGCCGTTTCCGACGTATCATGACTACCACTGAGGCATTGCAGTATTTACAGGCGTTAAATTGTTTGAAAAATAGTAGTTATTATAGTGATGATAAAGATAATAATACTACATATCTACAGGTCACCTACCGTTGTAGTATGTGACAAACAAGGCTATTGGTGCCTTTGCCAGCAGCCACACCAACATGTACCCTGGCTCTACCGAATGACGGAAGCTAAGCAAGTATGGGCTTGGCCAGTACTTGGATCGAAGACCTCCCGGGAAAACTGAGTTGGTTGCTGGAAGTGGTGATGGTGAAATCCCAATGCCCTAGTGCAGTGATGGGGACACTGTGCTGTAGGAGATGCTGTCCTTCGGAAGAGACATTAAACTGAGGTCTTGACTCACTGTGGTCATTAAAGATCCCATGGCACTTATTGTAAAGAGTAGGGGGTTCCTCGGTCTCCTGGGAAAATTCCGAACCTGGATCTTTCCATCTGGCCACCTAATCATCCCCCTGTGTAATTGGCTCAATGATTCCTCCCTCTCCACCTCAAGCTGATGTGTGGGGTGCTGGTGCAAAATGGCTGCCTGCATCACTCAGGTGGGTACTACATAGTGGTGATGGTTGAGATGAGTTTCTCCCCTTCAATGTATTAGTGCTTTGCATGTGAAGATAAAGCGCTTATATAAATGTAATCCATTATTATTATTATTGGATAGTATTAGTAGCTGCTTTGCACAGCTCATTTGAGTAGACTGATGTCATCATCACCTTGTCAATGCTTCATGTAAAGCCTGAAGGGATTATGGAGCCTCAGAGAGGAAAATGGAGAGCATCTTGAAAAAAATTTTTTTTTAAAAATATTTTATTAACACTTCAATTTCTTCATTATCTCTTTTATTCCCTTTAACTTTCTGAATATCTCTGGGGAGCCCCTCAACATGGCAAATTGTGAAAGCACAATCAATTGATTCTCGTTTATTCTTCTGCCATTGTCTAGCGTTAAATTATTGAAGTCGCCACTCTTATGCATCCTTAGATGTATTTCTTGCTTATTTTGTCAGGGATCCCCTGGAGCCCCATCGATTATCTTCAGGGCTTCTTGTGCCCCACTTTGAGAACCTCTGCATCTCAAATCTTCAGCTTAATCTCATTTCAAATCTTGCTCAGACCATCTTAATAAGGACAGGGAATTGATTCACTTTTCATCAACTTTTCATCCTCCAATAAAACACCTGGTCCATCTGAAAGAAAAGATGCGGGTTTCTAGTTTTAGTTATTTTCTGTCAAATTGACAAATCTCCCTTGTTTTAATTTTAAACTGGCATCATCTCTGCCACCACATCCCAACCTTACAATGTTTGCACACACAGATATAGACATAGAGATACACATGCACACATGTATAGTTAAATACACGCTCATATTAGTAAGTAAATAAAGTTTTATTATATACCACTTTTAAAAACACACAGTTACAAAGTGCTTTACACTCAATCCAAAAAATACAAGTAAATACATAATATAGATTGAATGAATATACAACATGGCATATAGAGTAATAGGCCAAGCTAAAAATGAACCAAAACAGAAAGGCAGGGATGGGATCAATAAAAAGGCTTGCCTGAAAAGATAGATTTTTAGAAGCTGCTTAAAAAAGGTCCAAAGATTCAGCAAATCTAATGGATTGGGGAAGATTATCCCCATTTATTAGAATAGAATAGAATAGAATAGAAGATATCTTATGTAGAAGGGTGTGATCTGAAAGGTATTGGAGACTGCAAGGTGGTGACAGGGGAGAAACGTAACTAGGCAGCATCAGATGGTGGTCTGTAGGATGACTTTGGAGACCAAGAAGAGGAAGAGAGTGAAGGCAGAGCCAAGGACCAAATGGTGGAATTTGAAGAAGGGAGACTGTTGTGTGGAGTTCAGGCAGGAGTTAAAACAGGCACTGGGTGGTAGTGAAGAGTTACCAGATGGCTGGGAAACCACTACAGAAGGGAGGGAGACAGCTAGGAAGGTACTTGGTGTGTCATCAGTACAGATGAAGGAAGACAAGGAGACTTGGTGGTGGAATGAAGAAGTACAGCAAAGTATACAGAGGAAGAGGTTGGCAAAGAAGAAGTGGGATAGGCAGAGAGATGAAGGAAAAGTAGGTAGGGGTACAAAGGAGATGCAGCGTAAAGTGAAAAGAGAGGTGGCAAAAGGCATATGGTGAGATGCATGAGAGGTTAGACACTAAGGAAGGAGAAAAAGGACTTGTACCAGTAGGCTAGACAGAGGGACTGAGCTGGGAAGGATGTGCAGCAGGTTATGGTGCTCAAAGATAGAGATGGAGATGTGCTGACAAGTGAGAAGTGTGCTGAGAAGGTGGAAGGAGAGTACTTTGAGTGGCTGATGAATGAAGAAAATGAGAGCGAGAGAAGGTTGGATAATATGAGGATAATGAATCGGGAAGTGTGGTGGATTAGCAAGGAGGAAGTGAGGGCAGCTATGAAGAGGATGAAGAGTGGAAACGCAGTTGGTCCAGATGAAATACCTATGGAGGCATGGAGATGTTTCGGAGCGATGGCAGTGGAGTTTTTAACTAGATTGTTAAACACAATCTTAGAAAGTGAGAGGATACCTGAGGAATGAAGAAGTATACTGGTACCGATTTTCAAGAATAAGGGTGATGTGCAGAACTGTAGCAACTACAGAGGTATAAAGTTGATCAGCCACAGCATGAACATATGGGAAAGAGTAATAGAACCTAAGTTAAGAGGAGAGGTGACGATTAGCGAGCAGCAGTATGGTTGCATGCCATGAAAGAGCACTACAGATGTGATGTTTGCTTTGAGAATGTTGATTGAGAGGTATAGAGAAGGCCAGAAGGAGTTACATCATGTCTTTGTGGATTTAGAGAAAGCACATGACAGGATGCTGAGAGAGAGGTGTGGTATTGTATGAGGGAAGTCGGGAGTTGCACAGAAGTATGTAGGAGTGGTGCAGGATATGTATGAGGGAAGTGTGACAGTGGTGAGGTGTGCGGTTGGAAAGACAGATGGGTTCAAGGTGGAGGTGGGATTACATCAAGGATCGGCTCTGAGCTCTTTCTTGTTGCAATGGTGATGGACAGGTTGACGGACAAGATCAGGCAGGAGTCTCCGTGGACTATGATGTTTGTAGATGACATTGTGATCTGTAGCGAGGTTAGGGTGCAGGTGGAGGAGAGCCTGGAGAGGTGGAGGTATGCACTGGAGAGAAGAGGAATGAAAGTCAGTAGGAGCAAGACGGAATAAATATGCGTGAATGAGAGGGAGGACAGTGGAATGATGAGGGTGCAAGGAGTAGAGCTGATGAAGGCGTATGAGTTTAAATACTTGGGGGTCGACTGTACAAAGTAACGGGGAGTGCAGAAGAGAGGTGAAGAAGAGCATACAGGCAGGGTAGAGTGGGTGGAGAAGAATGTCAGGAGTGATTTGCGACAGAATGGTACCAGCAAGAGTTAAAGGGAAGGTTTACAAGATGGTTGTGAGACCAGTAATGTTATATGGTTTGGAGACAGTGGCACTGATGAAAAGACAGGAGGTGGAGCTGGAGGTGGCAGAGTTGAAGATGCTAAGAGTTCCATTGGGAGTGACGAAGAAGGACAGGATTAGCCACGAATATATAAGAGGGACAGCTCAGGTTGGATGGTTTGGAGACAAAGCAAGAGAGGTAAGATTGAGATGGCTTGGACAAGTGTGGAGGAGAGATCAGAATCAAAATACTTTATTCATCCCCGACGGGAAATTGGGTTTGATTAGACACCATCCATCCATCCATTATCTGAACCGCTTATCCTGCTCTCAGGGTCACGGGGTGCTGAAGCCTATTCCAGCAGTCATTGGGCAGCAGGCAGGGAGACACCCTGGACAGGCTGCCAGGCCATCACAGGGCTGACACACATACACACACACATGCCCATTGATACCTAGGGACAATTTAGTACAGCCAATTCACCTGACTTACATGTCTTTGGACTGTGGGAGGAAACCGGAGCCCCTGGAGGAAACCCATGTAAACATGGGGAGAACATGCAAACTCCACACAGAGGATGACACGGATGACCCATCAAGGTTGGACTACCCCAGTGCTTGAACCCAGGATCTTCTTGCTGTGAGGCGACCGCGCTAACCACTGCGCCACCATGCCGCCTATTACAGACACTCTAATAACTAAAAACTAACAAGGTACAGGATAAGAAAATAGAAACAAGAAAAACAGAAACAAATAGATATAAAAGATAAAATAAGAAATAGAAATCAGAACAAATTATATCAACAAGTGTGGTGCACATAACACCCTATCTATACTCAGGGGTTAAAGTGGGATTTGGTAAGTGGGGGATCTCTGTATTAGAGAGGTGGGCAAAAGTGCGGGAGTGATAGTCGGCCTCAATACTGCGTCTCAAATCAGGAAATTAACCCTACGAGCACATGCACACACACACACACTACATGCTCAATAAATCACTGGCTACATGTTCAATTTAAAAATTGAAATTCATTTTAATCAGTCTTTTGTATTAGTTCAAAGTGCCACTGAACAGACTTCATGAATTTACTAATGGTCATCACAACATTTAATGTTCCAATTCCAATCATGATATAAAACAAACCAGTTTTTCAGCAATAAAAATTGAATGCTGAAACAAAACAGCCCCTTCCTACCTGTCTCCACCCTTCCATCCCAGCCCCTACCTGTCTCCACCCTTCCATCCATCCCAGCCCCTACCTACTGTCTCCACCCTTCCATCCATCCCAGCCCCTACCTACTGTCTCCACCCTTCCATCCATCCCAGCCCCTACCTACTGTCTCCTCCCTTCCATCCATCCCAGCCCCTACCTACTGTCTCCACCCTTCCATCCATCCCAGCCCCTACCTACTGTCTCCACCCTTCCATCCATCCCAGCCCCTACCTACTGTCTCCACCCTTCCATCCATCCCAGCCCCTACCTACTGTCTCCACCCTTCCATCCATCCCATATTGCATGGCCAGAGCTAAGGTTGGACAAACATAACTAGCTAGCTACCGGTAACGTTACCGGACGCTACCGATAGTTAGCTTGCCTAGCAGCGTTCAAACAACTAGCCAGCAATGTCAGCAACTAGCTAGCAACATCACCGGGTGGAAGATAGCTAGTTAGCTAGCTAGCTAACGTTACGTTCGCTAACGTTAGTTGCTTGAATGAAAACCACAGCAGAGCTAGACAAAACTATTGGAAATACTATTGGAAATACACTGAAGATACTCACTCTTTATGCCCCCCAATCCAAGATAATAGTGCAGGTAGCAGGTTGACGCTCTCTCGAGTCTTGTCTGCCTGGTGCGGTGAACTGACCCTGACCCGTGAGTGTGAAGCCAATCTCTTTTGATGTCAAGTCTGGTGAAGCCAGACAGCAGGCAGGTGCGGGTCACGTGAGGACGCGATATCATTCAAACTTTTAGAAAAAGTAAAGTAGTATAAAAATAGAAGAACGACTTTATTTGCAATTTATTTTGTAATGCTTGTGAATTGGCTGCATCATGTTTTTTGTTTTAAATTTTACTGTGACAAAAAGGTTGAAATTACTCCTGTCTACAGAGTGCCGGATCTCAGCTCCGGTTGACTTGGGGGAGGAGGGGAAGTGCCGGTGTCGGGATCCGGGTAGCTCCGGCCCACTTTAATCACTGTCTATACTGCACTACCGCAGCACAAAACAAGCAGCACAAACAAAACCAGACAGGGCCAGTCCAATGACCATTAACTCTGAGTGTCTGACAGTCTGAGTCTGAGGGAAGAGTTGTAAAGTTTGATGGCCACAGGCAGGAATGACCTCCTGTGGCGCTCTGTGGTGCTTTTCGGCAGAATGAGTCTATTACTAAAATACTTCTGTGCCCAACCAGCACGTCATGGAGTGGGTGGGAGACATTGTCCATGATGGCACATAATGTCAACAGTGTCCTCTCAGAAACCGCCGCCAGAGAATCCATTTCCACCCCCACAACATCACTGGCCTTGCGGATCAGTTTATTGAGCCTGTTTGCATCTGCTACCCTCAACCTGCTGCCCCAACACACAACAGCAAACATGAGAGCACTGGCCACCACAGAGTTTTACCACCTCTTAAGCATTGTCTGGCAGATGTTGAAGATGCTGGGTATATTGGGAGAAGGATGCTGAATATGGAGCTGTCAGGGAAGAGGAAAAGAGGAAGGCCAAAGAGGCTGGTGTGACAGAGGAAGATGCAGAGGACAGGACGAAATGGAAACGGATGATCTGCTCTGGCGACCCTTAATGGGAGCAGCCAAAAGTAGTAGTAGTAGTAGTAGTAGTAGAATAAAATAGAATACACTTTATTTGTCATTTGTATGTACATACAATGACATTGTCTCCCTGCATTTAACCCATCCTATTGTATAGGAGCAGTGGGCAGCTGCAGCACCTGGGGACCAACTCCAGTTCTTCTTTCCTTTGCCTTGCTCAGGGGCACAAACAGGAGTATTAACCCTAACATGCATGCCTTTTTGATGGTGGGAGGAAACCGAAGCACCTGGAGGAAACCCACGCAGACACGGGGAGAACATGCAAACTCCACACAGAAAGGACCTGGGGTGGCCTGGGGTTTCAACCCAGGACCTTTTTGCTGTGAGGCACCAGTGCTAACCACTGCGCCACCATGCTGCCCATATTTAACACATGCACACGCACGCACACATCAGTATTTAAAGGGTCTACCCAATGGCTGGCTTCAGTGAACCCCCACCTCTGTAAATGTTCAAATAATGTATGAGTTGTGTGGAGCGCTTACGTCAGATGTTCACCAGAGGTGGAAAGAGTAGTTTTACTGAAGTTTACTGAAGTCTTACTTAAGTAAATTATCACTGAAGTTGCTGGACTTTTCCTTGAGTACAATGAAATGTACTCAGGTAAAGCAGGCCCTCTGCCTCGGGTTAGAGTCTGTGAGAGGCTCAACTGTGAGTGATGGTAATGAGCATTTAAATTTGCCAGTGCTATATGTATATATAACTGTGTGTCCTTCACTTGACTGTCAAATGGGGACCTAAAGCAGACACACACACACACACACACACACACACACACACACACACACACACACACACACACACACACACACACACACACACACACACACACACACACACACAAGAAAACAGAATGCCTGAGCTGCTACTTGGTCCAGAAAAATGGTTGAAAGCTTGCACGAAGAAGAGGCTGATGTGTTGTTTACGAATGTTTATCGTGTAAAACTCTTATCAAGTAAAACACTTGTGTGTTCAACCGAGTCTCTATCCATTCTTCCCTATAACTCTTGGTTTTGTACTAAAGTGGTAGGGTTGAGAGTTGTTGTGGAGCGAGGGTGGTTGTGGGCAGACTAGCCGTCCTGTAGCTGTGATGACACTGCTGTATTCCCTAAACAGTCATTGTCTCCTCCCCTGCCAAACAGCCCTGGAGTGAAAAATCTGAAACTCCTATTTGCCAAATAAACAAAATAAACCAAAATACATTTGTGTATGTCTCAGATGGATTTGTCCCACGACGGCTTTATCCCTGTTCATGTTCCCACTTTTCTTTTTACTTCCCTTGTGCCCTGATTATTTTTGCAAGCTGTGCACATGTTTGTGAGACTCAGAGGGATGTGCTAGGGGCTGTAAACTGAAGTACACATGAAAAACAACGTACATGAGCAAAGCATCTAAATTTGCAGTTATATTGTTATAAAACACAGACATCTCTTTGTCACAAAGATCTAACTACCCCCCGATGCACTGCGGGGTAGTTTTTTTTTTTTTTTGCAGTATTTATGCTCTTAAATTATATTTCAGCATTTCATATTCCATGCTCTCTTCAACCATCTTGCTCATATCCCGTCATTCAAGTTTATACATCTCTTTTAAGTTTGAGGAAATGAGTTTTCTACTCCAAGTTTAAATAATATGGCTAAAAAATGTCCCATCTGAATTTTCTATAGAGATTTTATATGCAACTTTGATCCCTATATGTATGTATGTATTATTATCCACACTTAAAATGTCAGCTGTATCATCCTGTAGCATGATTATTTTACACAGCGAGACAATTTTACATTTTAAACATGTAAGTACTTTATGTGTATGCTGAATGTGTGCATCACCATGATGCACACATTCAGCATACTATGCCGGGAGGCGGATATGTTGGAGGTGGCAATGCTTTCACTGAAAGATGTCCAAACTGAAACACAGGAGCATCCCCTCAATAGCAGGTAAGTCAATGTAGTTGTAATGCTGGCAAATGAACCAATAACCTTAACCTTGTGGAGTAAATAAAACAAATACACGCTACATGGTTTTGACCAGGGATAGGAAATTGATGGCATACAGTACCAACAATGTTTCCATGTGCAGTTTGTTTACATATAGTTGTTATTTGACCGAGACATTTTTGTTTATGTCACTCCCCCAGTACGAATTACTAGCTAATCCTTAGTGTTGGCTAGCTGACAACTGTTAGTCTACAATGACGGCATGTAATGCTAATTGTTCATTGGTTCACACAGCCGACCAACTAGGATACATGCATCTGGTGAACGAGCCAGTATGATGCAAAACATGTCTGAGTGGTCTGACATGACAATATGATGCCACATGAACGCTTTCTATGCATAGTCTGTTTACATCACGTTGCACAGCACGTTATGTAACCAACGTTTGGGATACCACGGTCAAAACATTGTGGTGTAGACAGTTTGATGTTGGATATCCAGACGTTCAGCCAGGTTCATCCTCAATAACTTTTGACTGAAAATATCAAAACACAGTGGGCGTACTCTGGGATCTGACAGAATGAAGAATTCTGACAGTACAGAAATTATTCAGTAATGGCGATAGGCACGGGTGCAAGTCCATGAATACTGGGATGGCACCCAGCGCTTTACCTGTGCCCCCATCCATAGGGTTAGTGGTTGTGCCAGGAAGGGCATCCGACGTAAAACTTTGCCAAATCAGTATACGGATTGACAAGACCATACTGGATTGGTCAAGGCTCCATACCGGATCGGTCAAGGCCCGTGTTAGCAACATCCGCCATTGGTGCTGTGCCCTCACAGGGTACCAATGGAAACTGTAAAATCCGCTGTGGCAACCCCTGAGAAACAGGGAACAAGCCGAAAGAAGAAGAAGAAACATGTAAGTGCTTTATTTTAAACATTGTTATTAACTTCAGAAAATATGATTTTTTAAAAATTATTTTTTATTTATAAAACTACAGTCTAAAAAACATCATCATCCATTTAGAATGTAGCTGAGTAACATTAGCACATTAATGTAGTCGTTTTCCTTTACTGCAGGTATTGTGGATATGCTGTGATATAACTGAATTGCTTTATGTCCAGAGACTCATTATATTTCAACCAACCTATAAGTATATAATCAGTTTAGTAGCCTGCACAGTAGGAAGGTTGCTAGTTTGATGATTTGATGATAGATAATGCTATTCACAGCATTAGGATTGAACTGCCATTCAAGTCATGCTCTCAGTTTTTTAGTTCATCTGGAGTATTGATTTGGCTGCTAAATACACAGCAGAGGTGCTGGCACAGATGCTGACTGAGGAGTCTGTTATGAGGTCGGATCGTTATCTCAAATGATGATGGCCTAGACCCTGATCCAGCTGGAGAAGGCTTGCTGGACCTGGGAATCCAACTCTCCTAAATGAGCTGGACCAACTAGACAGAAACATTATCTGATGAGTCCATCTTTCCTATTGTTGTTGTTTTTTCACAGCAGTTTCTGAATCTGTGCTTTTGAAAAGTGTCAAAATTGAGATTAAACATATTACAAACAGCGCCTCCATAGCCAAATGATTACAGCACGTGGCCACATGGTTGCAACCATCGCCAGTTTAGTTCCAGCCAGTGACATCTGTCGTATATCATAACCTTCTCTCTCTCTCCCCTATTTCGTGTCTGCAATTCACTATCGCTGACTAATAAAGGTACAAATACGAAAAAAAAAATCTAAAAACCCCCAAAATATTACAAACACTAAATCATCCTAGTTTGGAATTACTATGTTCATTTTGTCTTGATGCGTGCTCAATAATCCATGTAAGAAAATCTAAGAAGGTTGAATCAGTTCATCTGGATGCAACGTTTAATGACAGATATGTTTCATCACTCAACTAAGTGACATCTTCAGTCTAAACTGACTACAGGCATCCTTCCATGGTACTTAGTGACAAATACTTATGAGCCCCTGAAACTAGATCCAGGCAGCGGTTATGAGAAAAAAGTGATAGATTGTCTGAAGCTGTTAGAACAGGACAATGCTATTGACATATTTGTGTACCACAGGTTATACCCAGGGGAAGCTATACCTATGGGTTACCTTAGATACATAAACAGGATGTGCCATTATGGCCTATCTTTTGTATGATTAACTCAGTGACCTATAACACCTCTAAGTTTCTTGCATCTATTCTTAACCCGTTGGTAGGCAGTAATGAACATCACATTCAGAACACTATGGATTTTGTGGATAAGATGAGGGACGCCATTATGGAGAGGAATGAAATAATGGTCTCTGACAATGTTGAGTCTCTCTTCACGTTCATTTCTGTTAATGAAGCAGAGGAGGTAGTCCATATGAAATTACAAAACGACCCCATCCTTATTATAGGATCACCCTTAACACTGACCAAGTGTGTCTGCTCCTGAAGCTATGTCTTCAGTCCATGTACTTCACATACAGGGGGCAGTACTATAGGCAGAGGCATGAGTGTGCTATGGGTTCCCCAGTCTAATCTGTAGATGCCAACTTGTTTATGGATGAAGTGGAAAAGAGGGCTCTGATGTCCTATCCAGGGACACCACCTAGCCATTGGTCCAGATTTGTGAATGACACCTGGGTTAAAATTAAATCTCAGGATGTACCACATTTTACCGACCACATTAACTCGGTGGACAACCACATCAAGTTCACCAGGGAAGATTTGAAAAGTGACAGGTTAGCCTTCTTAGACTGAAGTTGCAATTGGTGATTGGGGACATTTGATTGTTGATGTTTACCACAAACCAACTCATACTGATCACTACTTAAGGTTTCAGTCGCATCATCCACTGGAGCACAAACTAGGAGTCATCAGGATGCTGTACCACCGAGCTGGCAACGTCCCCACAGACACAGCGGCCGGGGAAGGGGAGGAATCCCACATTAAACAGGCCCTGGTTAAGTGTGGTTATCCTAACTGGGCATTTGTCAAAGCCAGGAAGACACCCAAACCAGTGCACCAGCTGATTAAATGTTCAATGTTCAACCTGGCTCTCTCCATCTGGCCACCTAATCATCCCCCCATGTAATACGTTCAATGATCCCTCCCTCTCCACCTCAAGGGGATGTGTGGTGAGCGTTTTGGTGCAAAATGGCTGCCATGCATCACCCAGGTGGGTGCTACACATTAGTTGTGATTGAGTTGAGTTTCCCCCCTTCACTGTGAAGCACTTTGGGTGTCAAGATAAAAATGCTATATAAATGTAATCCATATTATTATTAAAATTCATCCACATTCACCACCTCTACTCCTTGCATCCTCACCATTCCGCTGTCCTCCTCCTCATTCACGCATATATATTCCGTCTTGCTCCAACTGACTTTCATTTTTCTTCTCTCCAGTGCCTACCTCCACCTCTCCAGGCTCTCCTCCACATGCAACCTACTCTCTCTACAGATCACAATGTGTAGAGGCCGGCCGTTTGATGCCAGAAACGAGAGCTCGCTCGGGGCTCGCCTACCCGCCTCACCGGTTAAGTGAAAAAATGATAAGAGCATTTCACCTCTCTCTGAACGCTTTCTACTTCCGTTTCAATCATGATCGTTTTCCTTTTCTTCGATGCATCACCTTCGCTTGCATCAGATTTACACTTCGAAACCATGATTATGAGGGTAAACATACGATAATTTTAAGTGAAAACACAACGCACACAACAATGTTTACGCGGTCCGACTTAAAACGGCGGCGATGGCATGGCGTTGTTTGCCCTCGGACCGACGAACTGCCTAAAATGTGCAGTGTTTTGAGCATCGCGCAAAGTAGTCCATCTGTTTGTTAGTATGAACCATTGTGTGAAACTTGATTTTTTAAAATAATAGGTTTCACAGAGATAGGTTCGTAAGTACGGGTGTTTGTAAGTCGGGTGTTCATAACCCGGGGACTCCCTGTACTTCCTCATTCCACCACCAAGTCTCCTTGTCTTCCTTCCTCTGTCCAGATGACACACCAAGTACCATCGCAGCGGTCTCCCTCACTATTTCTGCACTAGTTGCCCAGCCATCCGGCAACTCTTCAGTACCACCCAGCATCTGTCTTAGCTCCTCGCTGAACTCTACACAACAGTCTTCCTTCTTCAACTGCCACCATTTGAGCCTTGGCTCTGCCTTCACACTCCTCTTCTTGATCTGCAGTCATCCTACAGACCACCATTTGATGCTGCCTAGCTACATTCTCCCCTATCACCACCTTGCAGTCGCCAACCTCTTTCAGATTGCACCTCCTGCATAAGATAGTCCACCTGTGTGCACCTTTTTCCACTCTTATACATCAACCTGTGTTCTTCCCTCTTCTTGAAATATGTATTCAACATAGCCATTTCCACCCTTTTCGCAAAATCCAGCACTATGTGTCCTTCCACCTTCCTCTCCTTGACACCATACCTACCCATCACCTCCGTTCCCTTAACAACATACCCACTGAAGTTCGCTCCAATCACATTCTCTCCTCCTTGGAGACCCTCTCCACCACTTCATCCAACTCCAGAATTCTTCTTTCTCTTCCATCTCACACCCAACTTTCTGGGCATATGTGCTGACAACATTGATCATCACACCTTCTATTTCCAGCTTCATACTCATCACTATGCCTGACACTCTTCACCTCCAACATGCTCTTGACATACTCTACCTTCAGAATTACCCCTACTTAATTTTCCTCCCATCCATACCAAGGTAGAAGAGTTTGAACTCACCTCCAATGCTCCTGGCCTTACTCCCCTTCTACCTGGTCTCTTGCACACACAGTATAACTACCTTCCTTCTTGCCATCATATCAGCCAGCTCTGTCCCTTTACCGGTCATAGTGCCAACATTCAAAGTTCCAACTCTCACCTCCACACTCCTACCCTTCCTCCTCTCCCACTGCCTCTAGACATGACTTAGTTGCCTTTAAGTTGAGTGCTTCACAGCCTGTACGGCATGGCGGGTCGGTTTCTGTCTCAATGAATTCACCAAGCACTGTTATGCCGACGAGGTTTTAGCATATAGAGTACTGACTATTGCAAACTGTTCTCTTCTCTCATACAGTGCTGCTTGAAAGTTTGTGAACCTTCCAGACATGGTCACTGTTTTTGTAAAAAACATTAAAATAAGCTTATTACACATACATCCAAATCCCAATTTGTAAAGCACACCTTCCAAATAATGGACACACACACAAAAAGAGATATTTTCATTATTTAATTCAACAAAGGTAGTTTATTTCACAACAACTGAAAATTTAACATGTGCAAAAGTATGTGAACCCTTGTATTAGTAGCTTGTGGCTCCTCCTTTTGCAGCCATTACTTCAACCAAACGTCTTCCGTAACCACTAACCAGTCTCTCGCATCTGCTTATGGGGATTTTTGCCCACTCCTCCTTGCAGAACTCAGCCAGTTGAGAGAGGTTGGAGGGACATCTGGTATGTACCAACTTCTTCAGGTCTCGCCACAACATTTCAATTGGATTAAGGTCCGGACTTTGACTGGGCCTATCCAGAGTACGAATCCTCTTTCTCGTTCCCATTCCTTTGTAGTTTTGCTGGAATGCTTTGGGTAATTGTCTTGTTGCATAATCCATTTTCGTCCCAGCTTCAACTCCCTGACTGATGGCAGGAGATTCTGGTCAAGAATTTGTTGATATGCCGGAGAATTCATGGTTCCTTGGATAATATGGAGTCGTCCAGGTCCAGAAGAAGAAAAACAGCCCCAGACCTTCACATTTCCACCACCATGCTTCACTGTTGGGAGGAGGTTCTTTTCTTCATATGCAGTGTTGGCTTTTCTCCAAACATGTTGGTTTTGATTGTGACCAAATAATTCTATTTTGGACTCGTCTGTTCAGAGAATGGACTTCCAGAAGGTCTCTGGTTTGTCCAAGTGCTCTCTGGCAGATATGAAATGGGCAGCTTTGTTCTTTTTTGAGAGCAGAGGCTTCCTTCTAGCAACCCTCCCATGAATGTCATGGCTATTCAATTTTCATCTGATTGTAGACGCATGCACATTTGTCCCAGATGCTACCAGAGAGGTCCGCAACTCTCTAGAGGTGATGTGTGGGTTGGCCTTTACCTGATTTATTATTTTTCTGGTGCTTCTGGGTGATAGTTTTGAGGGGCGCCCACTTCTAGGCAGAGTTGCTGTCATGTTGAAGGCCCTCCATTTGTAAAGTATTTGTCTTACAGTGGATGGATGGAGCTGGAATCTTTTGGAGATGGTCTTATATCCCTCCCCAGACTGATGGGCTATCACTACCCTCTTCTTCATGTCCTCGGATATCTCCTTTGCTCTCGGCATTGTTGATTTGTATGGGACCACAGTGGTTTGGTTGGTTTCCTCTCTCTTTTAATTAGTGCAGGCCAAACCCTTTCCCAAGGATGTCTCATTTCATTGGTCTGCTTAAATGATTAATTAAGCACCCAAATGTGTTTCACCCGAGTCTGTTACCTGCTTGACTTAACCAATGCAGCTGGGGGTTCACTTACTTTTGCACATACACTAATTCGATGTTTCATGTAGTTTTTGGGCTACTTAAACAAGTCCCACTAAACAAGTACCTGCAACTGATAAACATATATCTGACATTTCATACATAAAAACTGGTGATGATAGAATAAGAAAATCATGGTAAAACAACAGAAAAATCTAAACTGCTCAAGGGGTCCACATACTTTCAAGCAGCACTGTATGTCTTTTTTTCTCTCTCTCTGAATAATGCCTTCTCTTTCTCTTTTGCTGTGTGTGAATGGTGTCACGTGAGTCTCCCTTGTGTGCACGTGCAGTCGGTCCTCCTCCCAGGTCTCCGTGGTGATGGTGGTTGCCACCTGGATGCTTCTTGGCATCCCCCTCATCACATTTTCTTTTTATATAGTACATCCATATAATTTTGTCATCCTGTTTCAATGTTATATCCTCCTTTCACTAAGATGTGTGACTAATTTTTATTTTTTATTTTTTACATGGTGATGCTGGTCATGGGTCCTGGGCTGTTCCAGTGGTGTCTGGCACTGCTTGGCATCCTGCTCATCATATTCTTCATAAATTTTATAATTCCATTGTAATTCTGTTATCCTCTTTCAATGTCTACAACCAATTTAAACTCTCCTCCGGTTGCACATCGAGTTAACTTTCCACCGGACTTTGTCTGCGCTGTTGTTAATTCTAAGTGATTTAGGTTAGCTTACCAGCTAGCTAGCTAACAGCTAACCGACTAAGTGGGCCGTGGTGAGGATTGCAAGTGGGGCAAGCCTGGTGCTGGTAGAAAGGCTGCTGGAGAATGGCTATGAAAAGAGATGTCGAAGAATTAAAAAGATCAAATGAGGATTTAAGGAAATCGGTAGAGTTCATGGGACACCAAATGGAAGCTATGAGCAAGACACTTTAATTGACATGATAAAGGAAATCAAGGAACTAAAATTATATATAAAAGAATCTATAAAAATTTCTGTGATAATGCATTTATTGAAGACCTGCACAACATACAGTGGGACAGTGTATCTGAGTCTTCTCATACTGAAGCTGCCCTTCATGAATTTATGAAATTATTTTCCTGTCTGTGACAAACATGCGCCCATAAAAAACTCACCGTCAGATCTGTTAAAGCAACTTGGCTTGACTCTGACCTGGGAAGCTACATGAAAGAAAGAGATCAACTGAAAAGAATTGCTGTAGGTTCAGGGAACTCAGAGGACTGGCTTGCATATCGCTCCTTAAGAAACAAAGTGACCAAATTAAGTAAACAGAAAAAAGACTATACTACCAATCTAGAATTGAAGAAATTAAACATGATGGTAAAAACTTTGAGGTACTCTCAATCAAACCATGGGTAAAAACAAAACGGGCAAAATGCCATCATTTGTTGAATCTTGGCTTCATCACCAAGCCCCTAGAAATCGCAAATTAATTCAATTAGTACTTGTGAAAACAAGTAAAGTAAATACTATAAGAAATAACAGGCTGCTTATAAATGGTAAATTATCTGATTCAATTATTTTAAAAAAAGTATTGTAGAGCCGAAGTAACGGAGAAGACCGTAGGTTCACACTTTAGCCGTGTAGGCAACTTTCTTTAATCCACGGTAAATCAGCGAGACAAACAAAACCCACAGCTCGACTGAGCGGAGGCGGCAAGAATAACCAGAAAACTGGCTGGACAACCATAACTTAACCCTGCGTTAACCTGCCAGGGCAACCATGACTTAACCCTTAGTTCCTGGGTTGAATTCTGTCCCCAATACGTGTCCACCACATGAGCCCCCCCAGAATTCGCCCTAGTAATCGAAGTCAGGCAGGCGCGGGTGGACGACAGGCCGTCCGCGGCGGCTCCGGATAACAGGGGCCGGAGTGTCTGTGGGAGGCATTGACGCGAGCCTGTGGAGGTCGGCCTGAGGGGCAGAAGAGGCAGCTCGGGCCTCCACGGGGGGAGGAGGCGAAGCCGGGGGACGACCGCGACGAGGAGGTTGGGCTAACTCCAACGGCTGCGTCAAGTCCAGGTGTGCGGGTTTAACTCGGTCCACTGAAACATGCTCGGCCGTGCCCCCAAAATCCACCACCAGGTGCTTAGTTCCCCGTTCCAGGACGCGGAAGGGGCCGTCATAAGGGGGTTGCAGAGGGGGGCGGTGTGCGTCGTGACGGATGAACACGTAGTCCGCTGACTGCAGACCTGGGGGCACCTGGGACACCGGAGCGCCGTGTTGGGCGGTAGGGACGGGTGTGAAAGCTCTGACCCCGTCCAGCAAGGAGGCTCGTTGGTCCACAGCTGACCAGGGACGCGTTGCATTGGGCATGAAATCGCCTGGTACTCGCAGCGGCGTGCCGTACACCAGCTCCGCAGAGGAGGCTTGTAGGTCTTCCTTCGGGGCGGTCCGCAGGCCCAGCATGACTCATGGGAGCTTGTCAACCCAGTTGCAGTCCTTGAGAGTAGCCCGAAGCGCAGCCTTCATGGACCGGTGGAAGCGCTCACATAGGCCGTTCGCCTGAGGGTGGTAGGCGGTAGTGCGATGAAGCTTGACGCCCAGAGCCTCACCCACAGCATTCCATAGCTCTGAGGTAAACTGTGGCCCGCGGTCAGATGAAAGGTCGGAAGGCGTACCGAAACGTGAGACCCACGACCCAATAAAAGCCCGGGCCACATCAGCAGACGTCGTGGATGCCAGGGGAACAGCTTCAGGCCAGCGCGTAGTCCTGTCCACCACAGTGAAGAGGTAGGTGAACCCATGGGAGGGGGGTAGGGGACCAACCAGGTCGACGTGGACATGGTCAAATCGTCTCTCCGGCACTGCGAAGCGTTCCAGGGGCGCCTTAATGTGGCGGTGTACCTTAGCCCGCTGACAGGCAACACACGAGTCGGCCCACGCTTTCACGTCTCTCTTAAGTCCCTCCCACACAAACTTAGCAGAGGTCAGGCGCACGGATGGCTTACCGCCTGGATGAGAGAGGCCGTGCACAGCTTCAAATACGGGGCGTCTCCAGCTGTGCGGGACGATGGGCCTGGGCTGTCCTGTGGAGACGTCACACAGGAGGGTGACACCTGTGTCGCTGAAAGGAACGTCCTGCAGGCGGAGCCCCGTGTCGGAGGCCCGGAGACGGAGGATGCTCGGGTCCGTGGCCTGGTCAGCAGCCATCTGTGCATAGTCAAGGCCTAGGTGGACCGCTCCAATCACTGCCCTAGACAGGCAGTCAGCTACCTGGTTAGACTTACCAGCGACGTGCTGGATGTCGGTAGTGAATTCCGAAATGTAGGAGAGTTGTCGCTGCTGGCGAGCGGACCATGGCTCGGCCGTCTTGGACATGGCAAACGTGAGGGGCTTGTGGTCCACGTACGCAGTAAACTCGCGGCCCTCTAGCAGGAAACGGAAATGCCGGACGGCGAGCCAGAGACCGAGGAGTTCCCTGTCAAAAGTACTATACTTGCGCTCTCGGGGATCAGTGATGGTGGAGTTAGCGAGCGCAGTCTGGACGTGGGGCGGCATGTTGCGCAGAAACAGCTCCATAAACAGGAAACATGGCTTTTCTTGACCCAGTAGGTTTAACATCCTGCTCATTAGCTCCGATGGTTTGCCATCTCCCAAGCCCTGAATTGCGAAGAGGCGACGTGCTCTCTCCGTTGTTGACAGTTCAAAAGTTTCAAGGAGGAGATGTTTAAGTGCGGCGTATTTACCATCGGCCGGTGGGTTGGTTATGAAACCGCTTATCCTGGAAGCCGTAGCGCCCCTCAGTGCTGCCACTACGTAGTAGTACCTGGTCTCGTCTGCTGTTATGTCTCTGAGCGCGAACTGTGCCTCAGCCTGCGCGAACCATGTAGCCGCGGAAGACTCCCAAAACTCCGGCAGTTTCATTGCAACGGCGTTCGTAGCCATAATGTGTGTGGTTTCAGAAAACTTATCCGAAAACCGACGTCGGGGTCACCAGTGTAGAGCCGAAGTAACGGAGAAGACCGTAGGTTCACACTTTAGCCGTGTAGGCAACTTTCTTTAATCCACGGTAAATCAGCGAGACAAACAAAACCCACAGCTCGACTGAGCGGAGGTGGCAAGAATAACCAGAAAACTGGCTGGACAACCATAACTTAACCCTGCGTTAACCTGCCAGGGCAACCATGACTTAACCCTTAGTTCCTGGGTTGAATTCTGTCCCCAACACGTGTCCACCACAGTATCATGCAGGACAAAGAATGTGAATTTGAATTTTCGGTCACTAATATTTTGGAAATTGAAAAGCTATTGTCAATTAAAATGCAACAAACCCTGTGGTCATGACAATCTAGACAGTAGACTCTTAAAGCTGTCAGCTGGAATTGTGGGTAGTCCTATATGTCATATTTTCAATTTAGGTTTTAATGAAGGAGTTTGTCCTCAAGTATGGAAGGTAGCTAAGGTCACTCCTCTACTGAAAAATAGAAAAGAATCATTCACTGGACCAAACAGTAGGCCAATCAGTTTTTTACCTGTATTAATTAAACTTATGGAAACAATTGTATTTAAGTATATTCAAAATTACTTCTGTATTAATGGCATCAATTCTGACCTTTAACATGCTTATAAAACTGGCTATTCAACATTCACAGCTCTTACACAATTGACAGATGATTGGCTAAAACAAATTGACAGTAAATTATTAGTTGGAACAGTGCTGTTGGATTTTAGCGCAGCTTTTTATATCATAGACCAGAACTGCTACTTATAAAACTAGCAGTTTATGGTTTCAAACTCTTAGCTATTGACTGGATGAAAAGCTACTTATTCAGCAGACAACAATGTGTCATGTTTAATGGAACTTTGTCAAGAATTAAGACGCTACAATACGGCGTTCCTCGAGAAAGTTGTCTTGGACCTCTACTATACTCAATTTTTTTGTACACGATATGCCACATGTTTTAAAAAAATGCTCACACGGCAATTTAAGTAGACGACATTACAATATATGCTTCCGCAAAGAATGCCACAAACTTGAGCAGTCTACTTCAAGATGAGTTAATACAGATTTCCAATTGGGTCACTGAAAATAAGCTGAAATTTAATATATCCAAAATGAAATGTCTCATTATTTGCCCAAAGCATGCTCAAAGAAAGGAACACAGACTGTGTATTTCTTTGCAAGGTGCTGATATTGAACAAGTTAAGGAGGCCAGATTGCTGGGGGTTACAATTGATGAAACACTCTCTTGGACTACTCACATTAATAATATTGTAACAAAAATGAGCTGAAGTATTTCAATCATTAGAAGAAGTGCCTACTTTCTAACTAACACAACTACTAAGCAAGTCATACAACCCCTAGTCTTGTCACATCTTGAGTACTGCCCAGCTACAGTGGCTTGCAAAAGTATTCATACCCCTTGAACTTTTCCACATTTTGTCACGTTACGACCAAAAACATAAATATATTTTATTGGAATTTTATGTGAAAGAACAACACAAAGTGGCACACAATTGTGAAGTACAAAGAAAATTATACATGATTTAAAAAATGTTTTACAAATAAAAAACTGAAAAGTGCGGTGTGCAAAAGTATTCAGCCCCCTTTTCTCTGAGTGCAACCAATTGCCTTCAGAAGTTGCCTGATGATTGCTGAATGATCGAATGTTGACCCAATGACTAAATAGAGTCAACCTGTGTGTAATCTAATCTCAGTACAAATACAGCTGTTCTGTGACGGCCTCAGAGGTTTGTTAAGAGAATATTGGGGCGCAAACAGCATCATGAAGTCCAAGGAACACACCAGACAGGTCAGGGATAAAGTTGTGGATAAGTTTAAGCAGGGTTAGGCTATAAAAAGATTTCCCAAGCTTTGAACATCTCACGGAGCACTGTTCAATCCATCATCCGGAAATGGAAAGAGTATGGCACAACTGCAAACCTACCAAGACACGGCCGTCCACCTAAACTTACAGGCCGAACAAGGAGAGCACTGATCAGAGATGCAGCCAAGAGGCCCATGGTGACTCTGGATGAACTGCAGAGATCCACAGCTCAGGTGGGGGAATCTGTCCACAGGACAACTATTGGTCGTGCACTGCACAAATCTGGCCTTTATGGAAGAGTGGCAAGAAGAAAGCCATTGTTAAAAGAAAACCATAAGAAGTCCCATTTGCAGTTTGCCAGAAGCCATGTGGGGGAGACAGCACACATGTGGAAGAAGGTGCTCTGGTCAGATGAGACCAAAATTGAACTTTTTGGCCTAAATGCAAAACGCTATGTGTGGCGGAAAACTAACACTGCACATCACTCTGAACACACCATCCCCACTGTCAAACATGGTGGTGGCAGCATCGTGCTCTGGAGGTGCTTCTCTTCAGCAGGGACAGGGAAGATGGTCAGAGTTGATGGGAAGATGGATGGAGCCAAATACAGGGCAATCTTGGAAGAAAACCTGTTGGAGTCTGCAAAAGCCTTGAGACTGGGGCGGAGGTTCACCTTCCAGCAGGACAATGACCCTAAACATAAAGCAGCGCTACAATGGAATGGTTTAAAACAAAACATATTCATGTGTTAGAATGGCCCAGTCCAAGTCCAGACCTAAATCCAATTGAGAATCCGTGGCAAGATCTGAAAACTGCCATTCACAAACGCTCTCCATCTAATCTGACTGAGCTTGAGCTGTTTGCAAAGAATGGGCAAAAATTTCAGTCTCTAGATGTGCAAAGCTCGTAGAGACATACCCCAAAAGACTTGCAGTTGTAATTGCAGCAAAAGGCAGTTCCACAAAGTATTGACTCAGGGGGGCTGAATACTTTTGCACACCGCACTTTTCAGTTTGCCAAAGGTCTGCAATGCTGTAATTGCTGCAAATGGAGGATTCTTTGACGAAAGCAAAGTTTGATGTAAAAAAAATCTTATTTCAAATACAAATCATTATTTCTAACCTTGTCAATGTCTTGACTCTATTTTCTATTCATTTCACAACATATGGTGGTGAATAAGTGTGACTTTTCATGGAAAACACGAAATTGTTTGGGTGATCCCAAACTTTTGAACGGTAGTGTATTTATGTTTGTGGTCGAAATGTGACAAAATGTGGAAAAGTTCAAGGGGTATGAATACTTTTGCAAGCCACTGTATCTGGTCAAATGCATCTAAACGAGAACTAAATAAAATCCAGCTTACCCAAAATAGAGCTGCGAGATTCGCTCTACATTGCTCAATTAGAAAAGTGTTGAAAAAATGCATAAAGAATTGTCATGGATGAGAGTCAATGAGAGATTAGCTTGTAGCCTGATTCTATTTATAAAAAACAAAACAAAAAATGTATACGCTGCGTAAACCCGTTTGCCTCTCCTCTCGCTGTTGCTTACTAGTGATGGTCATGACTATGGCACAAGACATGCCAGGAGGGGTCATTTCACCTTGCCTAAACCCAGAACTGAGGCCTTTAAAAAGATTGTAATGTACAGGGCAATACCTACTGGAATGGACTTCCGCAGCATTTGGTTTCAATTACCAGCAGAGTTGGATCCAAGAAGAGGCTGAGAAAATATGTAATACAGAAAGTTGTTTTAGATTAGGTTTATTTTTTATGTCTGTTTACTGTATTCTCTTATGAGTTATGTCTGCTTTATTTTAAACATTTTAATTAATATTTTTTTCTCATTTACGGGAATTGTTTTTCTTTTGTCTAATTAGGTATGATGGATATAGAGAATTTCGTGTAGTGCTCAAAGCTGTTTGATAAGTTTAGTTTTGTGTGATGTTTCTGGTTATTGCTGTTCTATCGCTATATGTTATGTTTTTGCTTGTTGACTTTTAAATGAACTATTGTACTGTTAGACCCCAGGAAGAATAGTCGCTGTTGAGGCAGTGATTAATGTGGATCTGAAATAAACAATAAACAATAAAGAATGTTGTATTCTGTAAATTGTGTAAACACAACATCCATTGAACGTTGTCTGTCTTGGGAGAGAGAGATCCCTCCTCTGTTGCTCTCCCGAGGTTTCTTCTTTTCTCCCTGTTAAAGGTTTTTTTTTTAGGGAGTTGTTGTTCCTTATCTGATGCGAGGGTCTAAGGACAGGATGTTGTGTTGCTGTAAAGCCCCTTGAGGCAAATTTGTAATTTGTGATATTGGGTTGTACAAATAAAATTGACTTGACTTGACTTCTCCCTCTCCTGCTCCTTCACCCAACAGTTGCATAGTTTCCATTGGCACCTTACTGGCCAACAGTACCAGTGACAGTCATTGGTAACCCAGGCCTTGACTGAACTGGTATGGAAATCTGATTTATGATCTGCATATATGATTTGGCAAAGGTTTTGCTTCCTGACACAGCCCTCCCCATTTATCTGGGCTTGGGATCGGCTCTAAGAATGTACTGGCTTGTGCATCCCCAGTGACTGGAACCTGAACTTATTGTATGTGCTTATTAAAAGTTAAGTCTAATGTCTTTTTTTCCCCTCCACTCACTGATCCATGGCAACTGCATTACATAACTGTTCTCCTGTGACGTTCTGGGATATTTATGTATGGGGAAACTAAAAGTGAGAAGAAATTGCATACTGCTTTGTCAACTCATTTGCAGTATTACTGCATCTACTCTTGAGTACATCTATGCTCAAATGTGTGCTTACTTTGCTGTAGTGCATCTCTGTGGTTTCCCTGTTGTCATTGATATACACAGTTTGTGTGTGTGTGTGTGTGTGTGTGTGTGTGTGTGGGTTTATGGTTGTGTTTGTTTGTGGGCTTGCAGTGTTACTGTAAGTGCCTACAACATATATGAATACATATGTCTATAGTCACTATTCACTTGTGTATGTGTGCTGAATAATTTATGTTCTGATGGAAAGCTGCAACAAGAGTCATCTTTGTTTTGCTAACATCAATTTATGATTCCAGTTTAAACTGCCATGGCTCAACATCTTCGAAGCAATCACCCACCCTTACTCTCTTAATTTCTCCCCCCGTCTGTCCAAATTGCCTTCCACACACGTTGAAAAGCCAATGTAGTTTAATGTTCACTACGCAGGCAGGGTCATAGGCTAGGGTGGTGACTCTGCAGCTAAAATTGGGTTTTTCTTCCATGAGATAAATGGAAAGAGTAATCTTACTCTGTCAGGTAGTAAGCGTTATTCAGCGGGTGGGGAAAATCACGTAAGTACTGGAAAAATGAGATTGATAGTACTGTAAATCTGTACTATGTGTGCATATTTTTGAGAAACTAAGATGGAGGGAAAGGAAAAGAGCGAAAGAAGGGGTAAGGGAGGGCAGTAACTTCACTTTATCCTGTTCTATAATGTGCCCCCCCCCCCCAGGGCATCTTGACAGGCATGAGAATGCTTGTGGTTGATAGAAGAAAATGACAAGGACTACCGAAAGAAACAGAGAGAGAGAGAGAGAGAGAGAGAGAGAGAGTGTAAGAACTATTTATTCCTCACTTGTGGGTTTGACTAAACGGGTTAATTCCTAAATGTCTGGTGGCAAACCCTCAACTCCTACAGCTTTAAGGGAGCTTACTGGTTACAAATTAAACACATCTTATTGGTTGTGGTTACAGGCAGAACATTTTCATTTTTATTCAGATTAAACAGTGTGGGATGTTAACACCTTCATTCAGTGATGTCACTGCAGCCAGAGCAGAATTAATATTATTTCTACACTGACCTTAACAGTGAATAGTGATCTTTAACTTTCATAGCACAAAATCGATTTCGATGTTTGAAAAGTGAGGTCAGTTGCCTGTTGGAATTTTTTTTTTTTTTGGATAAATGTTATACTAAATCTAATATACAATAGGTGAGATGTGACAACATACACTCACTGGCCACTTTATGAGGCACACCATCCTAGTACCGGGTTGGACCCCCTTTTGCCTTCAGAACTGCCTTAATCCTTCGTGGCATAGATTCAACAAGGTACTGGAAACATTCCTCAGAGAGTTTGGTCCATATTGACATAATAGCGTCACGCATTTGCTGCGGATTTGTCGGCTGCACATCCATAATGCGAATCTCCCGGTCCACCACATCCCAAAGGTGCTCTATTGGATTGAGATCTGGTGACTGTGGAGGCCATTTGAGTACAGTGAACTCATTGTCATGTTCAAGAAACCAGTCTGAGATGATTCGAGCTTTATGACATGGCGCGTTATCCTGCTGGAAGTAGCCATCAGAAGATGGGAACACTGTGGTCATAAAGGGATGGACATGGTCAGCAACAATACTCAGGTAGGCTGTGGCGTTGACACGATGCTCAGTTGGTACTCAGGGGCCCAAAGTGTGCCAAGAAAATATCCCCCACACCATTACACCACCACCACCAGCCTGAGATATCAGGACACAGAAACTCCTCACAATGCATGGAGGTTTCCACCCGAAGTCCAGCAGCCTGAGACTGTACGATAAGTGAAAAGATGGGGGGCCGAGGGTTAGTAAGTGTCAGGACCACTATCCTGAATGAAACAAGGAACATCCATGAGTACATCAGAAAGGGCCCCTCAAGATGAACTGCTGAGTGAGTACCTCAGGCAGCAGAAGACAAGAGAGTGCAGAAGAAAAAGAAGAAGGGGAGGTACATGGAAGATCAAGCCCCTTCATTGGATGTACCATCGACAGATAGAAGATGTAGCTGATATCGACAAATCCTACCAGTGTTTAGAAAAGGCTGGATTGAAGGATAGCACAGAGGCTCTGATCATAGCAGCACAAGAACAGGCACTCAGGACCAGATCAATTGAGGCAGGGGTCTGCCACACCAGACAAGATCCAAGATGCAGGCTGTGCAAAGATGCCCCTGATACAGTCCAGCACTTAGTAGCAGGGTGTAAAATGCTAGCTGGGAAAGTTTACACTGAAGGGCATAACCAAGTGGCTGAGATAGTGTAGAGGAATATCAGTACTGAATATTGACTGGAAGTCCCCAAGTTCAAATGGGAGACACCACCAAAGGTGGTTCAGAATAGCAGAGCTAAGATCCTGTGAGACTTCAGTTCCAGACTGACAAGCAGGTGCTGGCTAACCAACCAGACATTGTGGTGGTCGAAATGGAACAGAAGATAGCAGTAGTGATTGATCTAGCAATCCCACGCGATGGCAACTTCAGGAAGAAAGAGAAAAAGAAGCTAGAGAAATACCAAGGGCTGAGGGAAGAACTAGATCAGATGTGAAAGATGAAATCCACCGTAGTCCAGTTGTAATAGGAGCACTAGGGGCTGTGACCCCAAACTGGGAGAGTGGCTCCAGCAGATTCCAGGAACAACATCGGAGGTCTCTGTCCAGAAGAGTGCAGTCTAAGGAACACCTAAGATACTGCGCAGGATGTCTGAGCTCCTCATCCTATCTCTAAGGCTGAGTCCAGACACCCTACGGAGGGAACTCATTTCAGCTGCTTGTATCCACAATCTCACCCTTTCGGTCACTACCCAAAGCTCATGACCATAGGTGAGGGTTGGAACGAAGATTGACTGGTAAATTGAGAGCTTTGCATTCTGGCTCAGTTCCCTCTTAACCACAATGGTCTGGTACAATATTTGCATTACTGCTGATGCTGCACCAATCCAACTGTCAATTTCCCGCCCCATCCTACCCTCACTCATGAACAAGACCCCGAGATACTTGAACTCCTTCACTTGAGGCAACAACTCATCCCCAACCCGGAGGGAGCAATCCACCATTTTCTGGTAGAGAACCATGGCCTCAAACTTGGAGGTGCTGACTCTCATCTCAGCCATTTCACACTCAGTTACAAACCGCCCCAGTGCATGCTGGAGGTTGCGTTCTGGTCGTACCCCTTCATGTTCATTAATAATGTTTCCCAGTGCCTAGTCCCTAATGTGCCATCTTGCTGTGTTCAATAGCAGTTGACCAACACTGGATAGTTCACGTTATATTGCCTAAGTATTTCTTTGTGAAATATCTGGGTGTCAACAATATGTGACTATGAGTTTGCGACAAAATTGACAAAACGTGAGAATCATTGAATTGAAACTATGAGGCTACTGTGCCACAGCCCAGTTTTTTTTTTAGAGGGATTGCATTTTGCATATGAGATTTGCAGTATTCCATTTGATAGTCTGGTATTTTCAAGTGTAGTATGCGAAGTTGATATGCCATGCTATTACTTCAACTCCAATAATAATGAGCAATGATCAGATGCCAACTCTTCATCCATATGATTAGATTTTAAACTTGCAAAGCCTGGATTACTGCATTTGGTCATAGAAAAATTCTAAGCACAGACCTACCGTCATCAAAACCATTCTGTAGCTAGATGGCATAGACTGTTAGACTGTTAACTATGTAAAAGGTTGCCCTTGAAGACTCTCACAAGTCTTTGCACAAACTAATATGTACCCCTATGATAGAACTATACATGGACATGATCATCATTTTTTTCATATAAATGTACCATTTACTTTCTAAGAATCTGTACCATGTTTCAGGCCCCTCTCAGGATGATTGGCCAAAATCATTAGTGGGAGCCGTAGGTAATTTATCAAACTAAACTACAAGTGCTGTGCTCGGTATGCAAGTCCATAAACCGTTTTCCTTCTCAGGAGTCAAACCTACACCAGCATGTAGCACGGCTCATGTGCTCCTCTCCCTGAGGAGACACACCCATGTTAATGGCCATCGCTGTTGGCTGGATGAACCACTCCTGATTCTCCCCGTCTCCATTTCAGTGCTCCAATGAACTCCTGACAGACTCCTAGCCGCCTTACACATTTTTGTCTGATAACTCCAGATGTCCATGTTGAAATGTACTTCTTGTTACTTTGAAAACCTCTGGTAATTCATATAAAAGTTGCAAGAGTTTTGCTTATCTCCAGTTTGTCAGTCAGATCCTCCATCTCATCCCCCTTTTCCTCCAGGACAGCCCTCAGGGTCCTTCGTAAATCCCCTGGTGAATTTATTTCTCCTCCTTTACCTCATCTTTTCTTTCCCCTTCTTCCTTTATTTCTTGCCTTCTGACTTTTATTAGCCATCCATCCATTAGTTCTTCATTCTCTCTCACTAGCTCTCTCTCTCTCTCTCTCTCTCTCTCTCTCTCTCTCTCTCTCTCTCTCTCTCTCTCTCTCTCTCTCTCTCTCTCTCTCTCTCTCTCTCTCTCCACCTCTTGCTGTCATCCCTCTTTCCCTCCTTTTCCCCACTTTCCCCATTTCACTCTCAGTCCTTTTTGAAATGCATGCCCCTCTCTTGCTAGCTTCTCCAACAAGACGATCAAACAGTTTTTTCCTTGTCATATTTTTTTTCTCCTCTCTCAATATCTCTCTTACCCTCCTTTTACCCCCCCCCCATGGTACCCCTTAGACCTCTAGCCAAATATACCCACCTCAACTCTTTTCTGTGTGCCCCCTCTTTCTCTGTTCCTGTCCTCCCCTCAATCCATGTGCCTTTCTCTCTGGCATTCTCTCTCTCCCTCTCTCTCTCTCTCTCTTTAAAACCAACCTTCTGTCTGTTTCCTGCTGAGTCTCTCTTTGTTCTCTGGAAAAGCTATCAATTCATCATTCCATGTTTATCACTGTCTGCCTTCTTTCTCTCCCACTTTCTCTCTTCAATCAGCCTTTCTTCCTGTGTTTCATTCCACTCTCCCCTCTCTCTGCTCGATGTCATTCTGTGTGTGCACGTGTGTGTGTGTTATTTTGCCTTTGGTATCTCACACCGCAGGCTGCTATCCCATCCCTTGATGAGAGCGTCATTATTCCATTATTTTCATTATGTTCCTGGGCTCTGAACAGAATGAGTTTTGCGAATGTCCGCTAAGTGCTTTTACACCAAATTAACTTCAGGGATAATTCTGTTTTTTTTTGTTTTGTTTTTTTTTTTGAACAAACTCGGTCTAATTTTTGTGTTTTTTGTTGTTGTTGTGTTTTTTGTTTTTACCATTGTTGATATTGGTTATATAATTTTTCTCTCTTGTAGAGGTTTTGTTTTTGAGACCACTGCTGGACACATCTTTCCAATGGCCTCTTATGGGACAATGGAATACAAGCATCAGACATGTTTCAATAAGTGCAATTTAACCCAATAATGTAAACCACATATTTGGAGATGAAAACAAAAGTGCATGTTAAAAACTATAACAATGTTAACCTTTTGGTTTGTATCCAGTACTATCATTGGTCTATTGCATTGCTGAGCTAATTCTTGGTTCAACTTGCTGAAATGACCATCTTACGTACCATAGGCAGTAGAACTCATCGAATAATTACCCAGCCAGCACAATCCGAGATGTCATAGATATTGGGAAATCACACAGTTTTAACTGAGGCACTAGGGCTTATTTTGTCATTGATGGTGTGGAAAGGATAGGTTTAGGCTCGCGTTGTGATGCCCTGTAAGACACCATAGTAAATTTGTGTCTACCAGTGGCACCATACCCAAAATCTCCAATATCAAAGTAGGAGGATATCAGAACCAATGCGCACAATTGCAGAAACTATGAAAATAAGACCTATGTTGTTTAAAAAAATGGCATGGCGTCTGGGTGGCATAGCGGTCTACTCCGTTGCCTACCAACACGGGGCCCATCAGTTTGAATCCCCATTTTACCTCCGGCTTGGTCAGGCATCCCTACAGATACAATTGGCTGTGTCTGTGGGTGGAAAGCTGGATGTGAGTATGTGTCCTGGTTAATGCACTAGCGCCTCCTCTGGTCGGTTGGGGCGTCTGTTCGGGGGGAGGGGGAACTAGGGGGAATAGCATGATCCTCCATGTGCTACATCCCCCTGGCAAAAGTCCTCACTGTCAGGTGAAAAGAAGCGGCTAGCGACTCCACATGTATCAGAGGAGGCATGTGGTAGTCTGCAGCCCTCCCCGGATCGGCAGAGGGGGTGGAGCAGAGACTGGGACGGCTCAGAAGAGTGGAGTAATTGGCCAAGTACAATTGGGAGCAAAAGCTCCAAAGCTCAGAATATGCAGACTTCGCTACATACTTGGGTTTCAGGCATAGGAAGATAACTCCGATCTGGCCTCAGGCCAATGCTGAGGCTGAACGCTTCGTGCGTACCCTTGAAAAGACCATACATGCTGCCCACATTGAAGGTCGCCCATGAAAACAGAATCTGTACGTGTTCCTCCGCAACTACCGTGCCACACCTCACTGCTCAACTGGTATGGTGCCTGCAGATGTGCTGTTCATTAGGCCCCTCAGAATCAAGCTGCCTGAATCTCCTCTTCTCTTCCAGTCTCAGGCTGATGCAAAGCTACGACAAGCAGATGCAGTGGCAAAGAACAGGATGCAACACAATGCTGACACGATGCGTCATGCTGCTCCTTTGGCTGTGAAAGTAGGCGACGGGGTCCTGTGTCGTCAAAAGAAGGAAGGGAAGCTATGCCCTGCTTACAATCCCCGCCCATACAGGGTCATCGCCATCAAAGGCTCCATGGTGACAGCCAAACACAATGACCATGTCATCACCAGAAACTCAAGATCCTCCCGGTGGCTGAAAATCACCACTCTCAGCAATGTGGTTTGAAAGGCATGGACTGGACCGAAATCTACCCTGAAATAATCCCAGAGCCCTTAGCCCCTAACCTCGCTGGGCCACAATCACCTGCTCAGAGATACCCAGTCAGGATAAACAGGAGACCCCCGTCATACCTCACTGACTTTAAAGTGAACTGACTAAAAGGTATAATGCAAGAGAAAGTTTGAGTTGGACTGGGTAATAGTTATTGTTTAAGAAAAAATGTAAGGAAAGGAAGGCTGTAATGTCCATGAGGGTTGTAATGTAACATGTTTAGTAATGTTTCTGGTGTTGGTTTTTATGTTTATTCTGGTCACTAGGGGGCGCTCTAAGTTAAGTGTTAAGCCCGGAAGTAGGAGAGTGAGGGAGGAGTTAGTATGCCATGGCTAGCGATACACCAGCAGATATAACCGTTGTCCTTATTCACGTTTCACTAAAGATTCCAAAACGCAACTTCATGGTATTTGAGTTATTATTTTAAAACTTTACAACACCATTGGCGGTTTCGTGTGTGTGCGTGCGTGTGTGTGTGTGTGTGTGTGTGTGTGTGTGTGTGTGTGTGTGTGCACAAAAAAGTACCAAAAATAAACAAGGTATCAGCAAAAATCCTATGAAAACAACTTCAAAGTGACTGTAAAGTCAAAGAATAAGCCCCTTGCTGTGAGTGTAGGGTTGTTGAAAGTTGCTTACCCAGAAATCCTGTTTTTTCACCTGTTTGAGCATTTTCACATCCAAGGGCACGGTTGGCAACAACCAACAGGTTAACATTGTAAAACGACCCAAATCATCTAGTGTTATGTGTGTCACAGACAGGCCCGATCAACTGAGAAATTGACAACAAAAACCCGAGTGTATTTAGTTGTAAACAAAATTCTACAGACACATCAACAAACAGATGTCATCAAGTCGCAGCAGCAACATCTGCATTATGCAAATTCTGACAAGTCGTTCTCATTGGCTGACTTGTGAATGAAGCATGAGGACTTGAAGTGATGATTTGAGTTATTGGCTATTGTTTAGCTTGGCTGGATGATTTAAATGATGTCTGCCACAAATTGTGATCACCCTTCCTGTTGATGTCTTCTTACTGGCGAGTTGCTTGACATGTTTATGGGTGAGGATTTGACATCTTGAAATCTTGAAAACTAAGGAATTGTTGGCCACTAATAGAATTTTCTTGGTTTCTCATTTAGTCTGCAAAACAAATGGCTAGGAAAGACTCTGGCATTGATCATGGGGGAAAAAGGGGAAGACAAATTTATTCTTATATAATTTAAAAAAAGATAAGAAATTGTTTCTACTGTCTTGCATCCATGCATATCTATATCCGCATGATGCAGCATTTGATTGAAATATAAAAACTTTAAAATCTCAGTTGATGCCTCTGCTCCATCAACTGATTTTTCTAAATGCCAAATAAATGCCAGTGTAATCCCTTTCCATCATTTCATTCAAAGACAACATCTCTTTATAATTCTCCATGGCAATATTAGAGAAAAATATCCTTCGGAGAGCACCAGTAAGAAATGAAGAAGAAGAGGAAGGGAGAGATAGAGAGAGACAGACAGAGAGAGAGAGAGAGAGAGAGAGAGAGAGAGAGAGAGAGAGAGAGAGAGAGAGAGAGAGAGAGAGAGAGAGAGAGAGAGAGAGAGAGAGAGAGAGAGAGAGAGAGAGAGAGAGAGAGCACGCAAGCTATTTAATGTGAGAAAGAGTGGCTTTCATTTCTATGAATTCTTTTAAGTGTGCGTCTTTTTTTTTCTAGTCAGGTAGAAAAGTCTTAGTGCTTCAGCCTGCCAGCCGGTCATCTCATGTACACACATCTTACATAGTGAAAGACATGACTGATGTTCAGGATGCTATTCACTTGTGGTTAGATGTCAGGCTTTTGACACTGCCTGTTATTTTACGGCATGCTTCACTTAAGCACAGAATAACCTCTAGACATGGGATATGGGTTTATATATTACTTTTCTACCAAATGGTCAACATTTCAATGGGCAATCAATGTCAATCAATCAATGCCCTCCATCTTCTCAGACTCCTCACTGGCAATTTGAAGGCCATATCACTATACCTTCTCAAGAGGTCAAGTTGGCCATTTGGGGTCCATTTATGAACTTTATTGCGCAAACCAGATAGACATTTCTCCCCTTTATAGTCTCCTTTCTGTACCATCAATAGACCAATCATCAGTGCCAAACAGCTTTGTCAATATTAGCTGCTGACAACACTAACACTGTGATGGCGTTGGAGTCGAGGTAATGAATTTTACTTGAGGCCGGGGGAAGAAAATAGTCCTCATCTACATATAAACCAAATTTCCTTTGATAGCTACTACAGTAATGACATTGCACTGTTTTTATGGAGTAGTTTTGCCACGCTGTTGCATTTTATCACAGCACTTAAGAGTTATGATGTATATAAAGGTTAGCCAGTACAGACTGATTGGAAAGGACCAGTGGAGAACAGAAAAGGGCGCTTGTAAGTGGCTCCATAGGTGCTGAACAGAGCTTTTTCAAGTTGTTAAGGTAATATCTGTATCTATATTTTGCAATGGGCACGCACATTTTATTGATTAGTTTTGAGGAACAAAATTGGCTGACGTTGGTGAACTGAACAAGGAATCAGGATCAGGAATCAGGAACAATTTATTGTCATTCCTTTCATGTACTTGCGTACACAAAAGAAACACAATTCAATTTCCCCCAGCCCACAGCCGTGTGACACAAAAGACAAAAACAGCCAAAATTCCCAAAAACGACACCACCAAAAACATACAAAAATAGAGAGAATGAAGCAAAAACAAAAACAAACAGTTAACAACACAGTCCACTCAGTGCAACACGGTCCAAAAATTCCACTGTCCAGAGGAGGAACACCAGCCAGGATGACTTTTTGGAACTGCCGGTCTGCATGGACTAGCAGTTAGCTTAGCCTGCCCTGCTTCCACATCCTGTCAGACCGCCCTCAGTGTTTGCTCTTTGGGTGCAGCTCCAGCAGGACCGTGGTCCCTGGGTCCACCGGAGACAGCAGACCAGGCTCCCCCAGCTGATCCAACGACAGCTCTCCCAGCCAGACACCTTTGACACACCTCCCCGGACTCCACACGACGACACCAAAAACACAGTCAACGCTAGGCGAGGCGGCTGCCGGACTGCCGTTGGTGTTATCGGAACTGCCGGTCTGCATGGGCTAGCAGTTAGCTAGCAGTTAGCTTAGCTTGCCCCGCTTCCATGTCCCGTCAGACCACCCCTGAGTATATCTCCTCGGGCACAGCTCCGGTCAGGGCCCCTCCCTGGGCCCTAAGGACACAGCAGACCAAGCTCTCCTAGCTGATCCAGCACTAGTCCTCCCAGCCATCAAACGAAGACAAAACAAACCTAGATGCAGACATGGACAAAGATACCGCATGGACGGCACTGGGCGAAGCCACCGCAAACGCAAGTTCGCGCTGCCATCTTCCCACCTGTTGTGTATATGTAGTGTTGTAGTGTATTTAAAGAATGTTGTGTGTATATGTATGGTTCCTTTTTTTAATTTTCAGTCATTCCCATTTCCCAAATAGTGTGTTACTTTGCACCAGTCCCTCCCTGACCACCTACTCACTACAGGAAGGCACACTTTTGCAAACAGCTTCGTGCCCTTTGCAATATCCCTACTGAGTAAGCTGCACACTCTTTAGCCGTGAGGTGTTGGGCACTCCAGCCGCTTCCCTTTCTGTCTGATGTGACGTGCTCGTCTCTTGGGCCAAGTTACTGTACTGTATGCCAAATATGCATGTTCTCTTGTTTCATGCTACTGCTATGATAGAGCCATCTTATGTAATGATGTATGTAATGTGTGCTGGTGTTGGAAAAGATTTTCCTACAAAGACAGCAATAATAGCTATGTCTGTCTGTCTATTTATTGCTTATCTGATTTAGTTTTTTGTTTTTTTTGTTTTACTACTTTATTAATCCCCATGGGAAAAATTGTTTTGCTGCATTTAACCCATCCTAGCTGTGTAGCTAGGGGCAGTGGGCAGCCACCGTGCAGCACCCGGAGACCAACTCCAGTTCATCTTGCCATGCCTTGGTTAAGGGCACAGACAGGAGTATTAACCCGAACATGCATGTCTTTTTGATGGTGGGGGAAACCGGAGCTCCCGGAGAAATCCCACCGCAGACACGGGGAGAACATGCAAACTCCACACAGAGGATGACCTGGGTTGGACAACCCCGGGGTTCAAACCCAGGACCTTCTTGCTGTGAGGCAGAAGCGCCAACCACTGCGCAACCATTCAATTTCTCCTAAATATTAATTTCATATACTCAGTTTAGCATGTATGGGATACAATGAATCTCTATTTTATTTTCCTTTGATTGCATGTTGATGTTTTTCACTTTTCATCATGTAGTTACCATGATTAAGAATACATATGAAAACAACATGACACTTCTATTTGTTTCACTATTAGACTGTGAAACATCTGAATGTCATCCTACGTATTTGCAGAGGTGCTGACTAGAGTTGGCCTCTAGCCTTTGTGTCCCTATGGAAACAAGGGGCTCGTGTTCTTCATCCCTTCTCATCTTCTCACTTTGAAACTGAACCTGCTTACTTTGGGAACTCTGATGAAAGCACAATGAATATGCTAATTTAAGCCCCTCGCTCCTACTCTCTTCAGATATATAAAGACTTTAATTTTCTGATGAAACTTAGATGAAACTGAAGTAATATACTAACTTGAGCATTCACACACTGACCTAAGTGGGTGGATGGATGGATGGATATAAAAACACAGATGAGGCAGCAACTTTTTCACCAACTTTAGATTTGATGCTTGGTATTTATCTAGTCTCTCATCAAAAGACAGGGTAATGAAAGAGATAGATAGATAGATAGATAGATAGATAGATAGATAGATAATTAGATCGAGAGACGGAAAGTGGGAGAGTGTAAACGATTGAGGGAGTGGGTAAGAAGGTGAGAGAGAAGAGGAGGAGAAAGGCATCAAATTGTTGATCTGACAGAATAAAAAGTTATGTGATGGCAAGCAGTTTCCGACCCCAGCAATTTAAAGAGAAACTAACCTTTTCAAGTTCAAAGAGCTGATGAATATAAATGGAAGAGATTGACAAAAATGAACGGGTGGTAGATTAAAGATCAGAGCCCTATTTAATTGTGATTATGCATACATTCACCCTATCGGACAGATGAAAGATATCAATCGATGGCAAACATCAGCACTTTCTGCTCTAAAGAAGGCTCACAACCTTGATTTGCTCTGATTTAAAACCTTCTCCTCTTCTGCTCTCTCTTTGCTGGCTTGGTTTGGTATGTGCTCTCACCTTGACGTGTGTGTGTGTGTGTGTGTGTGTGTGTGTGTGTGTGTGTGTAAAAACGCAATCAAGTTTGCACACAAACCTCTAATGAAAGCTACGATAACCTGTGTCATTCCTGTGCACGTTGTGTGGACTTATGTGAAAGTATTGAATGTGTGTGTGTGTGAGTGAGACTCAGAGAAAGAGGAAGACTGAACTTCATCCGAGTGAGAATCTCAGCGTTTAAATCTAAGTTTGTGTGTGTGTGTTTTCCCCTACTTGTGGGTCCATGCACGTGAAGCTCTGTGCATGCCTGTACATGGTTAATGGGTATAAGACCGCCATGGGTCTGACAGCGGGGCTTTAAAAGGTGCTGATCTGCAGGGCCAGAGATGGGTTAAATACCCAATGATGTTCTGATGCTTTGATCAGTCTGCTGACAGAGGCCAGCGGGGAGAAATGGAGATGGAGGGAGTGAAAGGGGAAGGTGGAAGAGGGTATGAGCATGTGGGAGAGGAAGAGGATGGGGGAGGAAGAGGGTGGAGGGGAGCAGAGGGAGAAAGACAAGTGTTCTAGAGATGGAGGGAAAGAGAAAGTGTTGCATTGCAGATATAGGCTACATAGTGTGTGTATGGTGTAGAGAGAGAGAGAGAGAGAGGGGGGGGAGCTCTTTGACCTTTAACCAAGTCTTTAATTGTCAACTTTTTCATTCACATCAAGATAACATTAACACAGATACTCGTATACATAGTGAAAACACAACAATCCCCATACACAGTAAAAACAAAAGATACAGACCTTCCCTTTTTTCAGGAATTAAGAAGCAGTTGGTTTTCTACAGTGCACAACACATCTCCATATCCCCAAACAGAAACAAATTCTTCCAAGTTTGAAATAATTTTGAAAAACGTGAACTAAATTTTCAGCTGAGCAGCCACTAGACCCCTGAATATGAGTGTAGAATCTGTGGACCCCGTGCCTTTCATTTTGTTTCTTCTGCTAAGCCAAATGCTAATTTTTGCCTGACCTATCAGAAAATTAATCAAGGTGACACGTCTGCACTGTGCTGCTGTCTACCTCAGACCAAAGACAAACAGGTGGTCTTTGAGAACCTCTCCTAAACCTCTGAGGCACTGCTGCAGTAGAGAAAAGAGGGCTCAACCTCGGACATCCGAGCCATAAGTGCTGTAGCGTTTCTTCATCATTACAGAAAGAGCAGTGGCTCCTGCCCTAGGGTCAATGTGTGCCACATGTCTGTTCATAGCCAGAGCCCCATGTACCACCCTCCACTGTAGATTTGCAGTAAGTTTCTCTTTGGAGGGTTTGTACAGGGACTTCCAGCTGCCCTTGGAGGATGAACCTGCTGCCAACACACTCAACCACCTTGACTCCTGTACATCTGCTAGTGATGTTCTGTTGAGAACCTTTACAGTGACTGCATACAAGGCCTTCTTTGATGTACTTGAGAAGTCATGTAGTTCTGGTGTTTTGAACGACAGAATGGCCCCCTTCACTTCCTCCTGCTCCTCCACTGCTGCACAGATGGACAAATATGGAAAAACAGGCTGCATAGCTGGCTGATCCTCTCCACACTCTGCTCCTAGTACCTCTCTGAAGAAGCCAGGAAGTGCACTGATCACTTCCTCCAACAACCTCTCCATTAAACGAAGAGATTTAAAGACCATCTCTCGGTTCAAAATGTCAGCCATCTTCCACTGTCCTCCTGATCTGAGACACGCTAACTTTGTAAGTCCAGCTCTTGTGAGGCTTCTCCGTACACTTATGGAGCTGAACATCCTGCAGTGTATCAGCGAGTTATAGAACAGTGGTTCCTCCCCTACACTGCCATAGATCTGGGAGTAGCAGAGGTGGGACCAAGTCATTGTTTTGCAAGTCACAAGTAAGTCTCAAGTCTTTGCCCTCAAGTCCTGAGTCAAGTCCCGAGTCAAGACAGGCAAGACCCGAGTCAAGTCCCAAGTAAAGACCGACAAGTCTCAAGTCAAGTCCCAAGTCCTACCGTTTGAGTTTCGAGTCCTTTCGAGTCCTTTTAACAACAGAGAAATAATATTTACACAGATCATGTATGCTTTTAAGATCTGTATTTATTTATCAAACCTTTTTTTTGCAAGAACATTGTTCAAACACATTTGAAAGAAACAAATGCAAATGTAATTTGCACAAAAAGTGCTGACATTGTATTTCCATAGCATATTGCACTATAACTAGTTGCACAGCAGTTTCTGTCCTGTATTGTATTGATCTCATATCATATTGCAAAACCGTTTTCGCCTTCAACTAGACAGGTCCTTTTGACTCCTTTCAAAACTTAAATCTAGCCTTAACCTTTTCCAAACATGTCATCACTTTAAAAAAAAAAAATCCTCACTCCCCAAAAAATTATCTGAATTATCACTTCTGAAAAACTGCACCGACTTTCTGGAAGTGTTTTCACTTTTGAAAAATTTCCTTAAGATTCAAGTGTCCTGACTTTCCAAAAGTGTTTGTTTCTGTCTCAAAATATCCTCATTTTTGTAAAACAGTCTTCACCTTAAAACTTAAATCTAGCCTTAAACTAAAAACCATGTCTTCACCTTCAAACAGGTATTTGGATGAAGTGAGGATCACAAAAACAGTCCTCCAAAAAACGTTACTTTTCCAAATGTGTCACCACTTTCTAAAAAATATTTTTCAGTGTTTTTAACTCCTTTCAAAACCTAAGTGTAACCGTAACCTTTTCAAACATGTCACCACTTTATAAAAGATATCCTCACTCCCAAAAAATGATCTGCATTCTCTTAAAGTTTCCTGACTCTTCAAAAGTGTTCGTCTTCATCACAAAATATCCTCAGTTTTGCAAAACAGTCCTAATATTTTTAGTTTTCAAACATTTTCTCTAAAAATGTCTTCACATCTTCAACATATCCACACTTTCCAAAAACTCTCTTTCCACTCCAGCGTGTTCACATCCTCCGTTACGGTCCTCACAGATATAGAAACACGCACAAACATAAATCTACATGTAATATATTCACGCCTCTATCAGTTCCTGTTGCTCCCTTGATAAAAATATTTGTATATATATATATATATATATATATATATATATATACACACACACACACACACACACACGGAGGCTAAACCGCTAAAATAATTGGTATGCATCCATAGAGAGACTGAGACTTGTGTTTGTGTGTGTGTGAGTGTGAGTGTGAGTGTGTGTGTGAGAGAGAGAGAGAGAGAGAGAGAGAGAGAGAGAGAGAGAGAGAGAGAGAGAGAGAGAGAGAGAGAGAGAGAGAGAGACACAGAGAGAGAGAGAGAGAGAGAGAGAGAGAGAGAGAGAGAGAGAGAGAGAGAGATTGGAAGAGGGGGGCGGGAGGGCAAATACATGAACATAACAATGAGCAGGGTTGTGCTTTTCTATGTCAGGGCCCTATGCTGCATTGCATTTGCAAAAGATCAAATTGGCCAAAAGTCTGTCAGTCATTTGTGCACGATGGGGATGTAGTATGATGCCACCATGGCTGAAAACTCGCTCCACTGGAGCACTAGAGGCAGGCACCACCAAGACTCTGATGGCCACTCGGAAGAGTGAAGGAAGAGTCTTCATGTTCAGTGCCCAGAACAAAAGTGCAGCCTGTCCTTCGGCTATGTCAAGGTAGTGACTTAGCTGTAGTGCTGGAGTGGTCCCAACATCCTTCTTCTGCCTCTTATGGTATGCAGCAAACAGCCCTTCTCCTTCTCCAATATCCTCTTGCTCTTCTTCATCAACCAGAGATACAGGTTGCTCAGTCTCTGCAGCATCTTGCAGGATCAGTTCTGGCAAAACATGTAACAGCAACAGCAGAAACAAAAGAGCCCTTATTACCATTGATGTTGGTGATAGTGTTAGACTGAAAAATGTAATTATTGTTGCAGTCAATTAGATCAGATTATGAGGAAAAAAAATTGCATTAAAGTCAATAATATTTACCTTTAACTTGTTGTGCCACCTCTGCCTTGATGTCACGATGGACCAGCACATGGGGCTCCACCCACAGCAGAGAAAAGGCTGGATCCAAGGCGGCTGCTTTGAGGTAGACTGGGTCTGAAAAGGGGGCAGGGATCCCATCTTGAGTCCTGGCCATTTTCACGTTAATGAAGATCCCAAGAAATCTTTTTTTCAGGGATACCTGGAAACTTCTGACCAGGCCGCTCAGGAAACGAACTTGAGACTTCAGCTTCTCAAGGTGGTGATTGAGGGACAAGACGGATGGAACAACTGCACTGATTGTGACGACCTTCTCCCCCTGTGTCAAATCAGTTGCTTCTCCAAACGGCTTCAAGATGTCCACCAACTCCTTCAACAGATTCCACTCTCGTGGCGTGAATGGCAACTCCTTATGCCCAGCCTTTTCTAGAACAGCACAGAGCTTTAGATGATCACACTGGAGAACTGCCTTCACTTGCCTCAGTGTTGAGTTCCATCTTGTGTTGACTGCAGCAGGGATGCCTTTCTGTTCCCCAAATTCACTATCAAACACATCTCTGAATGTTGTGCTTGTGTGCAGCAGTGAGCTAAGTTTAGATAACTTGGAAAGAGAAGGACATACCACTTTTGTTTCTTTCAAACCGTCTCCCACCACCAGCTGAAGAGTGTGCGCAAAACACTGCAGGCGCTGTTTCTTTGCCATAGCAGCATCTACCGTTTGCTGATCTTCCAGGGTTAAGTCACACCAGAGCTCAGGGTCATCAAGATGGTCTCTGTCATCATCATCCTCTTGTTCACTGGGGAAGCACACAGTGAATGCCTTTCGCATGTTAGCAGCATTGTCACTAATAATGTAGTCCAATTTATCTTTGATGTTGTATTCATCACATATTGACTCAAATTGGTCACAGATTCGTTCAGCTGTGTGTGAGCCTTTGAAGCGGTTGCAGGCCAAGAGATTAGTCTTTAGCTGTATCCTCTCTACCTCTTTCTCTATCCAGTGGACAGTGACACCAAGGAATCCCCTCGTCTTTTAGTCAGACCAAATGTCCACAGTGACTGAAACATGGTCAGTGTTGCTCAATTGAGTTTTTAATTTTGAACGTCTCTCCTCAGCGAGGCTCTCTGTTTTTGATGTCAACGTTCTGCGACACACTGGGCTGTACTTACTGTCAAGTACCGTCAGAAAGTGCCGAAAACTCTTGTTTTCCACAATGGACAGGAGAAAGCTGCAATCAATAATCAAGTCGGACAGTATTGCATTGGTGATAGCTCTATGCTGTGGATGACTCATGCTGTAATGCCTACACGACGGTCCAGGAATTGTGAGATTGAAGGCTGTTGTTTGTTCATCTGGTATTCTTCAAATCTGTAACAGGTAAGCATATGAAACAGATGTCAGAAAATCCCTTATAGCCACACATGAATTGTATTTGAAACTACTCTTTACTCACATATCAATCGTAACATTGTGTTAATATTCATTTTGTGTTAATATTAATTGTATACTGTATTAGTGTGTGTGTTGTAACATTACATTAATAAAATCAATTTCATTGTCATTGTATGCTATATTAATAATATTTTCACTGCTTTACCTTGCCATCAATAGCCCTTTCTGTCAGGAAACTGAAGTTTTATGCTTGTTAATTCACTCTCTCCAGCACACCAGATTCCATTGACAAAAACAGCAATTTTACCTCGCGTCACACAGAAATTGCTGGTCTACTGCTACCTCAATCATTAAGTTTATTTGTGCTCTTTTATGTCTTCGGTGATAGTTCAGCTTAGTTATGATTTACCGAAATGACATAAACGACCTCAATGAGGCAGCAGTAAACAAGCAACTCCCGTGTGCTGCAAAGTAAAATGGCTGTTTTTGTCAATGGAATCTGGTGTGCTGGAGAGAGTAAGATATACTTCGCTTTCCTGTGGGAAAAACTCGTCTGGCAGCAAGCTAAAATGGTAACGTACACATTTCTTAACATAGAGTACATTTAAACTGACCTTGATTTGATTAGGTTTGCTTATGTTTTACTGCTGACAGCGGTCTACTGTGTGTGTGTGTGTGTGTGTGTGTGTGTGTGTGTGTGTGTGTGTGTGTGTGTGTGTGTGTGTGTGTGATACACTGACTAAGCAGTTTATACAATCCCGCTTCAAACATCCCAAACTATCCTTTTACAATATAAGTATGAGTAAGGGAATGAACCCGCAGTGGATGCAGATTACCGTGTTTGCAAGGTGACGTTAACAGTGAGTTGACACTCTCATTGATTTAACTATGCAGCTAGCAATTACGTTACTTAGCCGATAAGCTAGTGTTAGCTTTCATTCAAAACTTACCGTTCTTTGTGCAACTTCAAATGTCGAGCGAAGTTCCAAGTTGTGGCGTCTCCGTCCCTAATCTTCGACCCGCATGTTTTACATACTGCAATTCGTTTTTTGTTGACCACCTCGTAATTTTTATACCCAAACGAAATTATCTTTGGTATCATTTTGCCAACTGGCGCGTTGTTATCTGTTATTCGTCATTGGTTGTCCTGTAATTTGATTGGTTGGATGCTGTCGGCTCAAAACAACGTGGATCTAATTTGATTGGATGTCGTGCCGACAGCGCGCTTGCTCTCTCTCTCTCTCTCACACACACACACACACACACACACACACACACACACACACACACACACACACACACACACGCAGATGCACACGTGTATGTACAAAGAGAGATAGAGCGGTCCATGTCAACATACTTTTTAATCTTTGGGTTTGGGGGAAGTAGCAAGTCTTTTCAAGTCAAAAGGGTCAAGTCCAAGTGAAGTCACGAGTTACTGATGTTAAAGTCCAAGTCGAGTTGCAAGTCTCTTTACATTTTGTCAATTCGAGTCTAAAGTCATCAAATTCATGACTCGAGTCTGACTCGAGTCCAAGTCATGTGACTCGAGTCCACACCTCTGGGGAGTAGTCTCTTTTGGTGCTTAAGATGGTTTCCCAAGTTCGGAGGACAGACTGATAGAAGAGTGTCTTAGTGAACTCCATGCCAGCTAGGTCCAGAAGGAACAAGTGTTTGTCATAGTTCAGGTTCATAACCCTACAAAGCAACACAGATGCTGTTTCACTCCAAAGTTGTTGGTTATGGTATAAAAGTCACTGCACAGTTTGAAGGCAAAAAGCAGTGATACGACTGCGGAGGTCAATTAGGCCCTGGCCTCCTTCTAGCACCGGTAGGAACAGTACAGCAGATTTGGTCCAGTGAAAGCCTCCCCAGAAGAAGTTCACCAGCGTCCTCTGTACTTCTCTTATGGGCATGTCCAGAGGTTCTACAACTGTAAACCAGTGCCAGAACATCGAGGCAATCAAGTTGTTAACAATCAAGACTCTCCCCTATAGGACAACTGAGGCTGGATCCAAGTCCATATAGACAATCGGGCACTGATCTTTTCAATCAAACCCTCCCAGTTTTTGCTAAGAAAGCATTCACTGCCCAGAAAGACATCCAAGCATTTCATCCCTTCTGTATTCCACTGCAGCCCAGCTGGTAATGTTGGCTTCTCTTTATTGTTTCACTCCCAGTAAGAGACCCTCAGATTTTGACCAATTGATTTTTGCAGGGGAAGCTTGTTCATATAAGGCCAATTTCTGCTTGAGAATTGTTAGATAATTTTGACTTGTTATAAAAACCGTGACATCGTCAGCATATGCTGATAAACTAATTTTATTGGTGATGTTCCCTGAAAAAGCTAGTCCTGAGAGCCCCTGCCTTAGCCGACTCAAAAGCAGTTCAATGGTCAGCGAGTACAGCATTCCAGATAAGGGAATATCTTATACCTTATGCTGTCTTATACCTCTCTGAACAGAGACAGGTAGGCTGAGTCCACCTCCTACTTTAATTTGAACAGAACACTGGCTCCAGAATACAACAACTTGATCCAATGAACAAATCTATCCCCAAAACCAAAACCTTTAAGTGTTTTAACCAAATAACAATAATCAACCCTATCAAAAGCCTTCTCCTGATCTAAAGAAAGCAGGCCAATGTCCAGCTCCTGGAGCTTAGATATGTCAATAATGTCCCAGGTACACAGTATCTCTGGCTATAATGTACAACCGTATCCATACACTGTTTTGAGTCTATTTGAAACACATTTTGCAATTATCTTATAATCAGTACATAACAGTGAAACCTGTCCCCAGTTTTTCAGTAGGCCAAAATCTCCCTTTTTTTGGGTAACAGTGTTAGGACAGCCCTTCTACATCTCAAGGGTAGAGTTCCAGAATCCAAACAGTCTTTAAATACATCATGTAAGTCTTGTCCAATTAGAATCCAAAACGTCTTGTAAAACTCCCCCACACAGTCAGAGTCACAGATCTCTGCACTGAACAGGCCGCTGTAAAAAGTCTATGGCCAACTTCCACATCTCCGATGGATCAGTTGTTATTGCCCCATTGGGAAGTTTCAGATGCATCATCATCACATTATCTTTTTCTAAGTTTTCTTTCGAGCTTGAAGAAAAAAGAAGTTGGAGCATCTATATCTTTAATGGTGGAGATTCGGGTTCTGATTAAAGCACCCTTTGCTCTCTCATGTAGGAACCTACCTAAAGCCTTCCTCCTACTCTCCCAGGTCCTGCTATTGCCATCATTTCCAATAATCACTTCGTCTTCTAATATATTAATTTCTCTCTCTCTAATTCTTCAAAACAGATTTTCTCTATACCGACAGTGTGTTTTTTGTATTGCTAACCTAAAATCCAAATTTGTGTTTTTCCTACCTCCCACCATCAAGCTGAGCTCTCAAAATCTTTCTTCCTCAGCCTCCAATGACTCCAGAAGTCAGAGAAGAACTGACAGCAAGCTTTATCATGCATTAGTCGCACATCAAAGTGCCAGTAGGAACAGTGTTGAAATTGAAAAATCTGCCACTACTAAATGGTGATCTGAACATCCCACAGGTGATATCGTGGACTTAATTAACCTGTTGTTATATGTTTGATCGAGGTAAAATCCTATCCAACCTGGCTGCATTCACACTACCCTCGGCAGCTTTTCCTCATGTGTACTGCCTAACTGCTGGATTAAGTGCCCTCCAAACATTTGAGAGGTAATTTTCTGCGACCACACTGGACAGAAATGAAGCTGTCAGTGGATGAGGCTCTTCTGAGTTTCTGTCAACTGTAGGATGCATAGTGCAATTTCAGTCTCCTCCCACTACTATTATTGAGCTACTATTAAACTGTTTAAGTTTATCCTTCAGTTTGCCAAACAATCTCAAGCGATCAGTGCCAGTATTATAAGCGTACACATTTATGAACACAAAAGGTATTTCTCGGATTGTTGCCTGAAGTACTTGGATTCTGCCCTGCTTCACTTCACATGTCAAAACATTTGTTAAAAGGTCTGTGAATGTTCTCATTCATCCAGGTCATGGTTATCCAAAGGAACTGAATCAAGTGCAACTGGACTTGGTATATATCCGTGAAGACGTTTCGCCTCTCATCCAAGAGGCTTCATCCAAAGAGGGTAAATATCTGAGTTTCATCACCAGCTAGTCAGACTAGCTTGGTCTAGTCAGAAAGGCACTAACTGATGAAGCCTCTTGGATGAGAGGCAAAACGTCTTCACGGATATATACCAAGTCCAGTTGCACTTGATTCAACTCCTTTGGGTAACCATGACCTGGATGAATGAGAACATTCACAGACTTGTTAAAAGGAGGCGCTGGGAGAAGAGAACAGCTACACCTGCACTAAAGTTGGTACCATGGCTCAAAACAAAAAACAGAAACAAAACACAAACAAACAAAAAACAAACAAAGCAAAAAAACTGGCCTGTCCAACTCATTCCCCACTCTGTTGTCTACAGAGCTGTGTGTTTGCTGTAAGAAGGGCACATCTGTTTTTAGCTCTACTCGGCTCAGCTACCATACCTCGCTTTACTCTGTCCCGTCCTCCATGAATATTTAAACTTTCTACCCGCAAACTTTCCATTAGAAAAAGCAAGAATACGACAGTGAAACCTTTCCAAGAGAAAAACTCCTTTTGTGTATCACCCATTTTTTTTAAAATTTTGTACGTTTAAAAGAACCTTTCCTCGCTCTTTCCTAAGTTTAGTCAGGATCTTCTTTAGCCGAAGCTTCTTCTGTTTACTGAGCTCTTCATATCCAGCCGTTTTTCTAATCTTCATAACCGAGTTAACAAACCTGTCCACATCTGAGAAGAAATCTGCTATTCCCACAGACTGTCTGCCAGAAGTTTCATCAAGGAAACCATTAATCTCCTTTAAAGAATATGACTGCTGATCACCTTGTGACATAATATCCGTAAACTGTGATGGGCTGTCCTCCTCTAACATCTCCTCATCTTCATTTCTAGCTTTTTCACAGTGTGACTCACCTGTTGCAAAGACCTGACTCTCAGCCTCAGCTGGGTGACTGTCTCTCACTGGTTCCGTCTGTCCTCCGTCTCTGCATGCATCCGCATCCTGTGCTTCCGTACCACTCAGATTACCGTCACTTTCATTATTGCTGCCTTGCTTGGTTGTTTCATTTCCCTCCACATCAGGTTGTGGATCACCGCTTGCGGTATGTCCCGCTGCCTGCTGCGCTGGTTGCGGGCTACTGCCCTCAGCGGCACCCCCAGGCTGTGGCTCGCCTGAACTGCTGTGGGCTCCCTGTGTGGGCAGGATGAACGTTTGTGGCCGACAACGCCACGCCATACTGCCAGAACTTGCATACAGAGTGTAGAAACCGTATTCATATTTGACTCAAAATATAACACTTGTAGATGTTGTGAAAAATCATTTAAATACACGAAGGCCCGTCTCTGCAGGGAGTTATAACATGCCGTAGTCTAGTGTCGTCACGACCCAGACCAACTCTTCTGAACCCGCTAGCAAACTCTCTGAAACGACTCAGTTCTCTCTCAGTGGGCTCGTTCGGGATAAACGGAAGTACGCCTGACACGGTAACATGTGTCAATGGCACAAACAATGGAGAGACGGCTACAAACAGATCATCCAGCACCAGGCCTCTCTCAACCAACAGCTGGACCAAACGCTCCTCTCGGAGAAAAGCCACCACGGCTTTATTCATCCGAGAGCTGTTATGTGATGTTCTCATAGCCGACCTGTTCTCCCGCATCCAGGAGAACCTGTTCCACAGTGTACCTCGAGTCAACCACGACTCTAACTCCGTGTCTAGTAGACAAGGGAGGCGAGCCCTCACCGGGGAGGGATGCCATACTGCACCCCACCAAACTCCCACCAGCTACTCCAGTCACCTTCCAACAGCTAGCAACGAAGTTAAAGTAAACTCCTCTTACCTTACCATGAAGAAAAAACAGTGAAGTATGCCAAAAAAAACACATTCAGGCTCATTCAGCACCCTCACTCACGCTGTCACACCCAACCTCCCAGCACGCCATGGAGAGGGAGGGAGGGAGAGAGAGAGAGAGAGAGAGAGAAGGGGGGAGCAGGAATATAAAGAGAGATGAAGACATAAACACACAGAACATAGCCTACAGAAGGGCAAACATTTGATACAGGTTAACAAACAGACAGACAGGAGAGAGGAGGGTCACATGAACAGGGAGATAGGGAGACAGACAGAATGAATAAACAGAGATGAAGAGGACTAGAAAGAGAAAAAGAAGGACACGGACAGGCTGATGGGCCGACACAGACGTGAGAGGGACAATCAGAGAGAGGGAGACGAACGAACAGAAAAGGAGAAAATCAGACAGACGGACAGACAGAGATGGCCAAAGCATACAGCAAGACAGAGAGAGAAAGAGAGAGACATGTAGGCAGAGAAGGAGACAGACTGAGCCAGAGATAAATAAACAAAAACCGACGGACCAGAGTGCCAAGAACCAATACTCTTTGTCCTCTGTTGCTCTTGCCTCTCCAGCGCCACTCCTCAAAATCACAACAGGCGTGCGTGTGTGTGTGTGTGCGTGTGTGTGTTGGGTGGGGTGGGTGAGGGGGGTGGTGAATTGGTGAGCTCAGTACTGCACCCTGCCTACAGGATAAAGGCTCCAGTCTCTAACCTCTGCCGGGCTTACAACGAACTTGCTCATCTTTCACATGTGGCTCGTGCGAAAATCTTCCCTCTGTCTCTCCCTCTTAAGTCACTCAGCACGTGTGTGTGCGCATATGCATGCATGTTTAAGTGACTACAAGAGTGTATGTGTGTGAGTGAAAGTATATGTGCCTGTATGGGGGGGGGGGTCAGAGTGGGTGACGGCACCTATTGCTACTGTTGTTGTTTGATATAATAATCATTGTTGTTTTGCTGTTATTATTATAATCATTGTTGTATTGTGTTGTTGTTGTTTTACATGCTTTGGCAATATGTACACAAATGTATGTCATGTCAATAAATTGAATTGAATTGAATTGAATTGAATTGAATTGAGTCAGAGTCATTTTTTCTTGTGCGTGTCTGTGTGAGCGTGCGTGCATGTGGCAGTTCTCATCTTGGTTGAGGTCCCGCCTGCACAGCCCCTTTTATATTTGAACATCAGTTATTTGGCATCGAACATGTTTCACGTCATATCAGTGCACCATGGACCACAATTCTCTCAGCCGCACAAAAAAAAAAAAGGGAAAAAAATTGCCTCTTAGTAATGGAGATAGTGGTTCAGGGTACACCACTCGGAGGCATCAAGGTTGCATGAAATGTTCTCTTTCTTAAATTTGTCAATTAGTATTTCATTACTCACTCAACCGAGCAAGTATGCGAGAACAGAGCCCCACAGAACAACTTGATAAGTCCACGCAAACCGTCTTTATGTGAGGTCAGAGAGAGATGAACTAAACAGTGCCAGCCAAGGCCTCCAGTAAGTGATGCCTTCCACGGTAGATTAAAGTTACAGAAGACATCTGTTTCTTCCCTCCGAGTGGAAGGTCTGAATGTAGCGACAAAACCATGAAAGTTATTGAAATTATCCTGAGGGGGCACAGAAAAATACGTGGGTAGGTCCTTAAAATGCACCTGCTTTTTGTCGGTGACATTGCTTCATTATAGTGTTTTTCTTTCTTTCTTTCTAGTGACGGTGTAAAGGTCTGGCTCTGATGTAGCTGTGAAAACACGACACTTCCTCAGGCAATTTACAACCGCCACATCAAGCTCAGCCCTCTGTTCCTTCACATCAATCTGGCCACATCACAGCCAATCCCTCCACTGCTATATGGACTCTGTTACAGAGAACTGTGTGTTCACTGCTTTGTGTCTTCATGTTGAACATCCCGTCAAAGCAAACCCCCTGTATGTGTGCACATGCCTGGGAGTCGATTAACTGTTTAGGACCTTGAATTTAAGTGTTGCAAGAGCTTAGAATACAGGTCACCTCTGTTTTCTATATCAGTGCTGGGAAATAACTAGAAAAGCTTAGATCTTGGGTGTCTGGGTAGCGTAGCGGTCTATTCCGCTGCCTACCAATATGGGGATCGCCTGTTCAATCCCTGTGTTACCTCCTCCTTGATCGGGTGTCCCTACAGACACAATTGGCCATGTCTGTGGGTGGGAAGCTGGATGTGGGTATGTGCCCTGGTAACACCTCCTCTGGTCGGTCGGGGCACCTGTTCGGGGGGGGGGGATAGCGTGATCCTCTCATGTGCTACGTTCCCCCCTGGTGAAACTCCTCACTGTCAGGTGAAAAGAAGTGGCTGGCGACTCCACATGTATCGGAGGAGGCATGTGTTAGTCTGCAGCCCTCCCTGGATCGGCAGAGGGGGTGGAGCAGTGACCGGGACGGCCCAGAGGAGTGGGGTAATTGGCCGGGTACAATTAGGGAGAAAAGGGGGGGGGGTTGATCCCCCCCCCCAAAAAATGTAGCTTTGCTCTGTTCAGTGTTACTAACCTCTTTTCAGGGTATATATGCAGAAGAGAAACACTGAATCATATATCTTTGCTGCTGCAACTCTAGCCCTGTTTGGCCACGAGCACAAACCCCTGCATGGGTGCTCGCCGTGTCGAAGTTGCATTGACAATTTCTGGGAAAACCCATTTTGCGCACTTGGTTGCACTTTTGACTTGGGTTGGGCAAGGTTTCCCGCCTAAAATTTGTCAATCTGACAAGCTTTCTGAAATCCTTGAGCCTTTCTCTGTTAACTGAGGGGAGAAAAAAAAATGTTTGGAAATATTTGTAATAAAGTATAAACTGTAATTTTGTGTGGCTTGTCCAAGTCTACTTTCAAATGCAAATCTTAATATGGACAACAATCCTGTTCTTCTTCTACACCTGTGGCCTGTGCACTGGGAAAAACAACCGTTGCTTCCATTTTTATTCACCTGAGCCCACTTGCTCCTTATCACCACAGACATCGTCCTGAATGAAATAAAAAATATTTCCTTTAAAAGAGGAACAAAGGGAAATAAAAAAAAAGCCTCTCTACGTGGAAGAAAGTGACTGGTTTTCTTCCTACAGGTTTCAGAAAACCAAGCGTAGAAGAAGAGCAGTGTCCATATTGAAAGATGAATTTGAAAGACGCGGGGGACGAGCCACATAAAGGTGAGATATTATACGCCATTTTCAAATTATACAGCTATTTCCAAACAATATGTTTCACTTGGGTAACAGAAAAGGGTTCAAGGCTTTCAAAAGGCTTATCAGATTGGTAAACTTTGTTTGGGAAACCTTGTCCAACCCAAGTCAAAAGTGCTGCAATATGACGCGAAACGAGTTTTCCAGGAAATTCTCAATGCATTTGTATGGGGGGGCTAGCACCCACGCGGTGGTTTATGCTGGTCCCAAACGGGGCTACATTAACTCCTTCTCTCTCTGCCTCACCTCACTTACTATTTAGTCTATGAACCCTTCAAGACTTGTTTAATTTTGTGCATATTTGAGGGCATATGTGTGTGTGCGTGTGAATTTGCGTGTATTTGAGTGTGAGAGTGTGCAGTGCACTCGTCCGTGCTAGTCACGTGTACACACACAGACACACACACACACATACAACATCTTGGGAGTGAACCATCTCAGTCTAGATGCACTATTTTTGGCTGCAGGGAAATAAAACCACATAAACACACATTCACACTGACACACAGACATGATGTATGACACTGAGTGTGTTTCTTCCCCCTACTTGCTCTAAGAGAGAGGATCTTTATGTGTGGTCAGGTGTGTCTGTGCACTACAGGTCAAAACAACAGCACTCTATCACAGCAGCAGCACGGCACAGGTTAACACTGAATCCCCCTGCTGTCAACAGCCCATAGACAGAGAGGCTGACTATGCAGCTGGGCAGGAGAGAGAGAGAGAGACAGAGAGAGAGAGAGAGTCTGTGTAAGGAAGAACAGCGAGAATGAGGAATAGGGACCAGAAAAAGGCAGCAAGGATAGCGAGAGAGAGAGACAATGAAGGGGGAATGATAAAGGAAATCAGAGTAAGAAGAGAGGGGTTGTGTGGCGGGTCTGAGATGAGAAATGTCTGCTCCTGACAACAAACAGCATCAACAGAATAACAGACTGTTTTTGTTTTTTTTGTCGTGCATGCTTATCTTTTCCCCTCCCGCTCCTTTTGAGCGATGAGTTTGCCATAGAATTCTTATAGGAGCGAGTTATAAAGATTATTTTGGAATCATTTTTGTCTTTCATCCACAGTACAACTTTTTTTCTCTGTTAGAGTTTTCTTTTCTAGATGTCAGGGCACACACAGCGAACATCTGCTTCTTGTAGCCTGAAGTTGTGACTGATGGAAGCTGAGGGGGAGTGCACAAAGAGAAAGAAAAACAAAGAGATGAGATTGGAGGGTCAACAGAAGCCCATCTACTGTCCCTTCTCGCTGAGCTGACACATCCAAGAGAGCTCGTGCACTGTTGTGTGTGTGTGTGTGTGTGTGTGTGTGTGTATGTGTGTATTTGTGTATAAGTGTATGAGTGCCTGTGTTGTGTTGGAATGGAGGAGTTTAATACACTTTCCCAAAAAGAAACTCTTACTGTGGTGCTAACCTCAAAAAAACTTATACTTCAAAGATCCACATCCAAGGATGAAGGGTAGCACTCACCAATTTCAAATAGGGCAGGGACAGTGGATCATTTCCACCAATTTATTTTGGCCAGCAAAACATGCTAATGTTTCAGCCTACTGCTACAGGCCTTCATCAGAGCATGACTGTAACTAATGGCATGTCATTTATATAGGGCTTCATAGTGGTCACATGATACAGGACATGAAATGGTCAGCTCGGTATCACGCCAAAGCATGTAATATACACGCTGGTCCAGCGTGTCAGTGTCACGGTTTGCCTCGCTCAGGCGTGAAAAGTACACGCGTGTATGAAGGTGCAGTGCCAGCAGGGGGCGATGATTAACTCAATGCCAGCAACTCCCCACGGAGGAAAAGAAGCATACAGCATTTTCCAAAATCCCTCGCCTAACCCTAACCCTAACCCAACCCTAACCCAACCCTAAACCCAACCTTAACCTTAACCCTAACCCTAACACTAACCTGCCTTCACCTCTTAATCATCGCCCCCTGCTGGCACTGCACCTTCATACACGCGTGTACTTTTCACGCCTGAGCAAGGCAAATCGTGACACTGACACGCTGGACCAGCGGGTGTATTACACGCTTTGGCGTGATACCGGGTTGGAAATGGTTGCATGACAGGTCAGCAAGATCACATGCAAAGGTTACATGGTCACATGACAGGTCATCAAGGTCACAAGCAAAGGTTACATGGTCACATGACAGGTCAGCAAAGTCACATGTAAATGTTACATGACACAGACCAGCAAAGGTCACATGACAGACCAATCATGGTAATGATTGGCCATTGCATAGTCCATGTTGCTGGTGCGTATAGCTGTTTTATGCTCAGACACCCTTTGCTTCAGACAGTGTTTTGTCTGGCCAACATAAGCTTTTCCACAAGGGCAGGTTAGTTTATACACCACAGAGGTGGTGCTACAATTAATGAACTGTGTCATGTAACTGATCTGTGTCATGTAACCTTTGCATGTGACCTTGTTGACCTTTCATGTGACCATATGACCTTTGCATGTGATCTTGTTGACCTGTCATGTGACCATGTGACCTTTGCATGTGATCTTGCTGACCTGTCATGTGACCATGTAACATTTGCATGTGATCTTGCTGACCTGTCATGTAACCATTTCATGTCCTGTATCATGTGACCACTATGAAGCCCTATATAAATCACATGCCATTAGTTACACTCATGCTCTGATGAAGGCCTGTAGCAGTAGGCCGAAACATTAGCATGTTTTGCTGGCCAAAATAAATTGGTGGAAATGAGGCACTGTCCCTGTCCTATTTGAAATTGGTGAGTGCTGCCCTACATCCTTGGATGTGGTTCTTTGAAGTGCCTGTGTTGTGTGTTAGTGTGTGCGACATGGAAGGTGGGCTAGAATGACATGTTCTGATGTGGCCGACTGCACACCATCCCCTCACATTAGTGTCCCTTTGTCAGGTGTGACAGGGAGAGACAAATTTGTTTTATTAGCCACGCCCTTCTCCTTATTCCTGCACTTTCACTTTCCTTCATTTGTCAATCTGTCCACCCAACCATCATCTGTCCATCCTGTCATCCTGTCTCCTGCTTTCCTTCCTTAAAACATACTACTCCCAATTTTTTTGCAAGTGCAAGGAGGAGGAGGAGGTAATTTCAGCTGACCTCACTGCTTACTTTACAGCATGCATCAGAGGCTTTGTGTGTTAGCAAGCATGCAGGGGTACATGTGTGTGTGTTCAATGTGCATGTTTGAGAGCGTATATTTTTCTAAACTGGATTACAAAGACACTGTTAGGGTGGGTGGGGGGCAGAATGTGTGTGGGGTTGCTTGACTTGATTTATGGCTATATCTTAAATTCTCTTTAAGATGATGAATCAATAAATAAAAACTACACATCTTAAGCAACAGCTTTTGCTAATTTAACATGGCCATGTGTTTGTGTTGAAATTAATTTAAAGTTTTCTGTCCCAAATAAAACACAGGGACATTTTGAAAATGATTTGTGTTGCCTGAAGAACCAAGGCTGGCAAAATCAGAGGCATATTTTAAGCACATTTTGCACATTTTTGAACATACTATATACCGTAGACTCACTGCTCGAGATCTTTGATACGATAGTGGTGAGATAAAGAGGGGTCCGAGTGTGCAGGCCCTGAACTGTTGTGGGCCCCAATGCAGCTGCAGTATCTGCATATATGGTAGTTTTTCTGCTGAGGCAATTTGCAAACTATGTTTAAATAAAGTGCTCGTATTAAAGACTTTTGTCCCATTTTCTATCAATCTACAAATCAAATAACATCAACACCTGCGATCCTTTAACCTTCACTGCCAGTGTTGTCGTCATCTGTGTTATCATTATAAGTGTTGATTTTGATGGTTCTGTCTATACTGTGAAAAACTTTGTTGCCTCTGTCTATACTGTGAAAAACTTTGTTGCTGTCATATCTTTTCTTGTTATTATTGCTGCTGTTGTGGCTCCATATGGCTGTTTTATGCAATTTTATATGTGGATTAATAAAGTTTTTGCTAAATTAATGACATTAAGGTAATCCTTGGATGAGCCAATTCTCCTTCTCCCGGCCTCCAAACCAGTGCCCTGACTGTGGCTCACCCATCTCTTTCCATTGGATTTCAGTTTCTTATAAGTTGCAGGGTTTCAGTAGTTTCCTGCATAAGTTGCACCTGAATAGTTATATGTTAAAAGGCTAGATATCATAACATCCTACTAATCATTGTCTGATGTGTCCAGTATTGCTAAATAGATCTTAAATATAACCTAGCCAGTTATAAAGATCGTTTTTGTTAACTAAGGACTTAATACCACATTCCAAAGTACACACTAAAAAATGACCTAATATTTTCTATTAACCTTTCTGTAGAAATCAGTATGTATCACATTTTATTTTATTGTATTATTATCATTATTTATTTATTTATTTATTTATTTATTTGGATTTCCCCCCAATATCTTATGTAGAAGGCGCCATCTAAAAGGGATTGGAGACTGCAAGGTGGTGACAGGGGAGAACGTAGCTAGGCAGCATCGGATGGTGGTCTGTAGGATGACTTTGGAGACCAAGAAGAGGAAGCGAGTGAAGACACAGCCGAAGATCAAATGGTGGAAGTTGAAGAAGGAAGACTGTTGTGTGGAGTTCAGGCAGGAGTTAAGACAGGCACTAGGTGGTAGTGAAGAGTTGCCAGATGGCTGGACAACCACTGCAGAAATAGTGAGGGAGACAGCTAGGAAGGTACTTGGTGTGTCATCAGGACAGAGGAAGGAAGACAAGGAGACTTGGTGGTGGAATGAGGAAGTACAGCAAATTATACAGAGGAAAAGGTTGGCAAAGAAGAAGTGGGATAGTAAGAGAGATGAAGAAAGTAGACAGGAGTACAAGGAGATGCAGCGTAAAGCAAAGAGAGAGGTGGCAAAGGCAAAGGAAAAGGCGTATGGTGAGTTGTATGACAGATTAGACACTAAGGAAGGAGAAAAGGACTTGTACCGTTTGGCTAGACAGAGGGACCAAGCTGCAAAGGATGTGCAGCAAGTTAGGGCGATCAAGGATAGAGATGGAAATGTGCTGACAAGCGAGGAGAGTGTGCTAAGAAGGTGGAAGGAATACTTTGAGTGGCTGATGAATGAAGAAAATGAGAGAGAGAGAAGGTTGGATGATGTAGGGATAGTGAATCAGGAAGTTCAGCGGATTAGCAAGGAGGAAGTGAGGGCAGCTATGAAGAGGATGAAGAGTGGAAAGGCAGTTGGTCCTGATGACATACCTGTGGAGGCATGGAGATGTTTAGGAGAGATGGCAGTGGAGTTTTTAACTAGATTGTTTAACACAATCCTGGAAAGTGAGAGGATGCCTGAGGAGTGGAGAAGAAGTATACTGGTACCGATTTTCAAAAACAAGGGCGATGTGCAGAACTGTAACAACTACAGAGGTATAAAGTTGATCAGCCACAGCATGAAGATTTGGGAAAGAGTAATAGAAGCTAGGTTAAGTGGAGAGGTGATGATCAGCGAGCAGCAGTATGGTTTCATGCCACGAAAGAGCACCACAGATGTGATGTTTGCTTTGAGAATGTTGATTGAGACATATAGAGAAGGCCAGAAAGAGTTGCATTGTGTCTTTGTAGATTTAGAGAAAGCTTATGACAGAGTGCCGAGAGAGGAGGTGTGGTATTGTATGAGGAAGTCAGGAGTTGCAGAGAAGTATGTAGGAGTGGTGCAGGATACGTATGAGGGAAGTGTGACAATGGTGAGGTGTGCGGTTGGAATGACAGATGGGTTCAAGGTGGAGGTGGGATTACATCAAGGATCAGCTCTTAGCCCTTTCTTGTTTGCAATGGTGATGGACAGGTTGACGGACAAGATCAGGCAGGAGTCTCCATGGACGATGATGTTCGCGGATGACATTGTGATCTGTAGCGAGAGTAGGGTGCAGGTTGAGGAGAGCCTGGAGAGGTGGAGGTATGCACTGGAGAGAAGAGGAATGAAAGTCAGTAGGAGCAAGACGGAATACCTATGTGTGAATGAGAGAGAGGACAGTGGAATGGTGAGGCTGCAAGGAGTGGAGGTGACAACTGTCAACTGTCCAAAGTAACGGGGAGTGCAGGAGAGAGGTGAGGAAGAGAGTGCAGGCAGGGTGGAGTGGGTGGAGAAGTGTGTCAGGAGTGATTTGCGACAGAAGGGTATCAGCAAGAGTTAAAGGGAAAGTTTACAAGATGGTTGTGAGACCAGCTATGTTATATGGTTTGGAGACAGTGGCACTGACGAAAAGACAGGAGGCGGAGCTGGAGGTGGCAGAGTTGAAGATGCTGAGATTTTCACTGGGAGTAACGAAGAAGGACAGGATTAGGAACGATTATATTAGAGGGACCGCTCAGGTTGGACGGTTTGGAGACAAAGCAAGAGAGGCAAGATTGAGATGGCTTGGACATGTGTGGAGGAGAGATGCTGGGTATATTGGGAGAAGGATGCTGAATATGGAGCTGCCAGGGAAGAGGAGAAGAGGAAGGCCAAAGAGGAGGTTTATGGATGTGGTGAGGGAAGACATGCAGGTGGCTGGTGTGACAGAGGAAGACGCAGAAGACAGGAAGAAATGGAAACGGATGATCCGCTGTGGCGACCCCTAACGGGAGCAGCCGAAAGTAGTAGATAGATTTGGATTTCCCCCCCATTTTCTCCCCCAACTGTACTTGATCAATTACCCCCCTCTTCTGAGCCGTCCCGGTCACTGCTCCACCCCCTCTGCCAATCCGGGGAGAGCTGCAGACTACCACATGTCTCCTCCGATACATTTGGCGTCGCCAGTAGCTTCTTTCCACCTGACAGTGAGGAGTTTCACCGGGGGGACGTAGCACGTGGGAGGCTCATGTTATTCCCCCCAGTTCCCCCTCCCCCGACCAACCAGAGGAGGCGCTAGTGCAGCGACCAGGACAGATGCCTGACCAAGCCGGAGGTAACACAGGAATTCGAAGCGGCGATCCCCGTGTTGGTAGGCAACGGAATAGATAACTACGCTACCCGGACGCCCAGATATCACATTTTAAAAGGTGGAAATGTCATTTTGAAATGAGTTGTTGAGCCCTGGCTATTAATTATTGTCATCAGCTATTATGCACTTACTTACTTAAACACCATTTATATCAGTGTCTACTTTCGTGCCCTCTTGCGCTTGACATTTATGCTCTTATGACAATAACCGACCTGTTATACTGACATTTGCCAATTAAATTCTACTTTGCACATTGATTCTGCTATGCAACGCCTCTTGATGATCCAAGGCACACCAACACTAATGCACTCCTCATGACATGCACTCTCAGCTATTATTACTACGTAGCAGTCTATGATGCCAGCTGATAACACACATTGATCTGCTAATGGCTGAATCACTTTGGATAGGAGCAGTTGGCCAATGAGCAAATGTAAATGTACTCCGGTATAGATAAATATACTTCCAGAAGCGGAGAGAATTACATACTATATACACAGTACACACACACTTTGGAGATGCACAGCACAACCACGGGAGCTGAGCAGCCACAGCAGATTCAGCTAGATGTGAAGTAGCTTGCCCAAGGGCACCTTGGCATTATTTTCAGTATTAAAATCAGCTACGTCCTGGTCATTAGCATACTTCTCACGCTACAGACCCTTGTCACTCTCTATGTGAAGTCCCAGAGGGTACAAGATTTTTTTTCATTTTTTTTGGACAGAATTTAGCCTCAGAACATGTCAGTTTTAGAAGATCAGGCTAAAATCTACTCTATCAAAGTTGTTTTCCCCCCAACAGCTTTGATAAGGCACCCTGAATTTTGAAATTTGGCTGAAGCAGGAGTGATAATGCTTAATTGGTTTTAAAGATGTTGTGTAGCGCTTCTATCTTAAGCTCTGCTCCGTTGAGCTCAGTTTGGTTTTGGTTGTGATGCCCAGATTTACTCCTTCATCTCCTGCCTGTCTGGGTCCCTCAGAAGACAGAGGCCAAATCTCCACAGGTACTTGATGACCAGACAGAAAGTAAGACAGAGGAGCCCTTGAAAATTTAAAGGGCAATGTTATTATTTTTAGCGACTGAGTCCAATATTGTTCTTCCCTTGATATACCCTGATATAGTTTTATAAGTCAGATCTTTGCTCAGATCTGTTGTTTTCCTTTACTAAGAAATATGAAATATGTAGTCTATTTTTTTCCTCTCCACACCTATTGTACTTGGCGGTTTTATCTTGTCGGTGTCAAGAGAAAGAAATGTGTGTGTGTGTGTGTGTGCGTGTGTGTGTGTTGGGACATTTTAAGAGGACATTTTGGATGACAGGACTGCCTTTGAACAAATGTGTCTAATATTAATAGTTATAAGCACTACTACTACTACTCCTACCACTACTTTTGGCTGCTCCTGTTAGGGGTCGCCAGAGCGGATCATCCATTTCCATCTCTTCCTGTCCTCTGCAGCTTCCTCTGTCATGCCAGCCACCTGCATGTCCTCCCTCACCCCCTCTTTGGTCTTCCTCTTATATACCCAGCATCTGTCCTCTGCACATGTCTAAACCATCTCAATCTTGCCTCTCTTGCGTTGTCTCCAAACTGTCCAACCTGAGCGGTCCCTCTAATATACTCATTCCTTATCATGTCCGTCTTCGTCACTCCCAATGAAAATCTTATCACCTTCAGCTCTGCCACCTCCAGCTCTGCCTCCTGTCTTTTCGTCAGTGCTGCCGTATCCAAACCATATAACATAGCTGGTCTCGCTCCCATCTTGTAAACCTTCCCTTTAACTCGTGCTGGTACCCTTCTGTCACAAATCACTCCTGACACTCTTCTCCACTCACCCTGCCTGCACTCTCTTCTGCACTAACGTGATAATGGAACGCTATCTTTCAGCTGTCCTTAGAAAAAACAACAACAACAACAACTAGTGCCTCCGCTAGACTGTGTTAGTTATGTAACCGAATATGAATACATTGTTTGGAAATACAGGGATAATGCGTGTTCAACAGATAAGAATGTCATCCAAATAGGAGATACTTTTACTGCACAGACTCCTCTGAAAGTTTTGATCTGATTGATTGATTGGTTGGTTGCATGCATGCTTGCCTCCAATGTCCTGTAGTTCTATTTACTTCTTCAATTTCCCCCTCTTTTTGTTTTTTTGTTTTCTTTTGTGTGAGTGACGTCTGCAGGTGCTAGAAGCTGCTGTGTACGGGAGTCAAATTCCTCGTGTGCATAGACACACTTGGCCAATAAAGTTAATTCTGATTCTGAAAAAAAAATCATGGATGAAAACCTGTGATACGGCATTTTCCTTTTCTCTCAGCATAAGGAAAGCCAGGTCAGTCTAGTTTGTATAGAGGCACCGCGAACTCCACCCATCTGTCACTTGTCAGTTCCCATTTTAATCGCTGTCCTGCTCACAAATACACAGCAGGGTTCATCTCCAAAATAATCATAGATGGGGTGTAGCGGTCTTTTCCATTTCCTACCAACATGGGGATCGCCAGATCGAATCCCCGTGTTACCTCCGGCTTGGTCGAGCGTCCCTACAGACGATGGGTGTATCCATGCTACAGACACAATTGGCCGTGTCTTCGGGTGAGAAGCCGGATTTGGGTATGTGTCCTGGTCGCTGCACTAGCGCCTCCTCTGGTCTGTCTGGGCGCCTGTTCGGGGGGGGGGAGGGGGAATTGGGGGGAATAGCGTGATCCTCCCACGCGCTACGTCGCCCTGGAGAAACTCCTTCCTGTCAGGTGAAAAGAAGCGGCTTGTGACTCCACATGTATCGGAGGAGGCATGTGGTAGTCTGCAGCCCTCCCCGGATCGGCAGAGCGGGTGAACCAGTGACCGGGACGGCACGGAAGAGTGGGGCAATTGGCTGGATACAATTGGGGAGAAAAAGGGGGGGAAATAAACTTAGATGACTGAAACAAAAACTATGCAGTCTGCAATTTATTGACTAATCCGCCGATCGACCAATTTGTGTGTTCCGCCATATAGCGACGCCGCCATTACTGCGGTGGCAAGTAGCAGTGTTTGCTACTGCCTGCTAAGTGATAGCAGTGACAGCAGCATGGGTAGTTGGATTGACAACGTTAGACAGTGGCCCCCAGTTACTGATGAAGGTACCTTATGGCTGGCGATCTTAACGTTATTCAAATTGTACATATTAGATAGACATCGTTTATGTCAATAGCCATTTATAGAGAAAAAAATGACCACTTAACCATCCGCCGCATTTCAAGTGATGAAGTAACTAATGTTTGTGCAGCTAGCTAATATGCTAACGTGACTGTACTAGATAGCTAGTAAACATTCAAGGGTTGCATTTAATCACAGACCAGTTATATTAGTAAAACGTCTTAAAAATACGAATGTGTTTTTTTGTAGGTATTCAACACCAATATCTGGTAGTCAATACCCATATCTGGCTTCTCACCCACAAACACGGCCAATTGTGTCTGTAGGGATGCCCGACCAAGCCGGAGGTCGGTAACATGGGGATTCGAACTGGCAATCCTCCTGTTGGTAGGCAACGGAATAGATCGCTACGCTACCCGGATGCCCGTGTTCATTGATTTACGATGACTCTGAAGTAGTTCCTTTCTTAGATTTAGATTTTTCTCAGATTTGCACCAGCGGTTATTGTGTTGTGCCGCTCTTCACTGCCTACTGATGATTTTCAATTTCTACCGGACAGCCTCACTTTCCCCCGCCGCTTGGAGAGATTATGAATTGAGGTTAACTGACCTTCTACCTCGCTCCAAGTAGCCCTGGCCAACTTTTCCTTGCAGAGGGAGTATCTGTCATAAAATAGGGATGTAAAAGCAAACATTAAAAGCTGCTTAAAAAAAAAAATTTCTCTGCCTGTTCACGTCACGGCAACAAATGTTCCATGTCAGTGTGACTTAACTCATCATGTCCAATTCTTCTTCTTACAGGCCGGGTCCAACAAAAATGAATTAGATTAGCCTTGGCTCTATTCACCAGGAAAATACAGTGTTCGACCATCACTCCCCCTGCCCTCCCCGCATTATCCTTTGTCTTTGCTCATAAAAGGGAGAGTACGGCTCCAATTTTATACTTGAGGCTAAAAGGCAAGGTAAATGGTAATCATAATTTGCTTCTGTCATACTTGGCTTCAAAATTTAATAGAAGAACCAGTCTTTTAAAACAACCCCATTTCTGTTGATTCGAATAAAGTTTGCCTATGGCTGAGTTTTGACTGCTTTCTAGTTTTTTGGATGAATTGTTAAATGGACCGTTATACTTGTAGTGCTGCAGTGTCCAAGTTATGGCCACCAAAGAAAAATCTTTCATCCTAGGACTTTTCCATTCGGAAGTCTTCCACAAGCTGCGAGTATCTTCAAGATGGGACTTAAGTATCATTGGCATAGTTACCATAGGCGTATATTCTCTTTGTTGTCAGGAGACAGATGACAAATTAGAGTGGGGGGTCGTGTTCATTGTCTTGTAGACATGAAGATGATTGCAACAGCGGTTGGTCACTCAGCAGGTACAAAAATGGCACAATGACAGCCTCCATACAGGTGATGCTGAACATTTAATGAGCTTATTCTGATATCAGCAACTTTCTATATACATATAACAGTGAGTGGGATGAACACATAATAAATCTAGTCAGCTTCGCTTTCTCTCTGTGTAACTCCTTTGAAAGCCTCTGTGTCTTCATTACTCCTAATGCACTTCGGCTTTTGTTGAATAGGGAACATCTCCATTACAGAGACACTTTGGGCCTCTTTGAAACAACAGAGCCTCCCTGTAGCTCAAAGCCAGCCACAATAATGTATACTCATATAGTCATGGATGACATTTTCCGACTAGCTTTGCTATTCTTGGGCTCTTTAGGATGACAAGATTGAGAACTTCTATAGCATCAGGGTTGCCAATATACAGACAGGTGACGAATTAGAGGAAAAAGCTGAATGCTTGACCCCTACAGTGAGGGGGTCTGGGGTCTCTGTTATGCTGTGTGTGGGGGGGGGGCATTTTTGTGGCATGGTTTGGGTCCACTTGTCTGTCCCCTTAGAGGGCAGGGTCACTGCAGATCAATACAAAGTTATTCTGAGTGTTCACCATTATCCTATGATGAGACATTTATATCCTGATGGGAATGGTCTCTTCCATGATGACAATGCCCCCATGCACAGGGTATGAGGGGTCACTGAATGGTTTGATGAGGATGAAAATGATGTAAATCATAAGCTATGGCCTTCACAGTCACCAGATCTCAACCCCATTGAACACCTATGGGAGATTTTGGACCGACGTGTTGGACAGCACTCTCCACCACCAGCGCTCTCCACTCCAGTCCCAATCGGCATCCTAAATGTGCAAACAGGCAGCAGATAAGGTCCTTAACTGAGTCTGAAAAATTCCTCTAGCATATTCAGTATGCTTGATAAAGTGTGATTATGATCACTGCCATGAGATGTCCAAACCGGGCATGTCAGTGGCCTGGTTTCATCTTATGTTTGGAAGAAGTGAGGGCAAAATATCCCTATTTTGCACTCCTCTAGAATCTTCTACAAGCTATGAACCCTATAAACCATCATCTCAAGCCAAAGTACTTGTAAAGAGGACGTGCACTGCCACTGGAGCTTTTTAGAAAGAATGGTGACATTATAGAAGCGATGACTTTTTTACTGCAATTTACACTGTTTTTCTGTGAAAATTTTTTAGGTCGAAGAACTGACACCTTGTCAGAGGGTTGTGTCTTTTGGCTGACCCTTTATGATGGCACTTGAGTATAGACAAGATGGATATCCACTAATTTTTCAATCTGAGGCTCATAATCAATCTGAGACTCATAGTCAATCTGAGGCTCATAGTCAATCTGAGACTCACAGTCAATCTGAGGCTCATAGCCAAACTGAGACTCATAGTCAATCTGAGGCTCATAGTCAGTCAGAAGCTCATAGCCAATCTGAGGCTCATAGTCAATCTGAGGCTCATAGTCGAAGACCCTCTCTTTTATTCTCCCTCTCCCAAACACACACAAACACACATATGCAAATGAACACATGTGCTTCTCAGTAACCATTCTTTCCTCTGATCATCCCACCAGGCCCTCACTATCATTCTCTTTGCACCTATCCTCTTTGCACCTATCTCCTTATTTCCTGATCTTCACCCACAAGCTCGCTTTGTTTTCCCTATTTTATCTCGCTCATGCAAACTTGTTATCGCGTACTGAATTTTTTTTTATACCGACTCCCCAACCTAATAAGAACCTCAAAGCACATCACAAAGCATATCTAATTGGTTTAGAGGCACTCGTGTGTAAACATTTAAATGTGGAAGGAGACCACATGCCTGGCCAAGCAAATGTGACTGGCAGGCAGTAGCTCTGCTTGCACTAATGTCAACCATGAAAAAAGTTTGCTTTTAATTTAATGAAGTAGTGTGCTGATGCATGACATAATTACATTAGCTGTACTTAAAAAAAAATTAAGTTCACACATTGACAACCAGCCTGGAAAAAATTAAAAAAATAAAATAAAGAGGACATAAAAAAATGGCACTATGATGAAAAAAATTAAACAAGTTGTAGAGATAAACTTACTTTTGATATTCTCTTAAGTGTGCTTTTTTAAAATTGTGTTATTCTAATAATGTCAGGCAATTCATCTTTGCTTAGATTTTTCGCCAATTAATGTTTGTCTTTATCCCATATGCATCTTTTTAAAACTCCTGGGCATTTGAATTTTTATTCTTCATGGGAATATCAGCGGGGGAAGGAGCTCACATGATATCCCCCATGACATGGCTACACACACACACACACACACACACACACACACACACACACACACACGCTCAGACCTGTAACAGCAGCGTGGAGTTTAGTAGCGGATGCTGAAAGGGGCTGGAGGAATCATGTTGGCATCTATAGCCTCATGTTTTGATCCTTGTTGAATGTTGTGCATATAACTAGTGCATTGTTTGCTCCTTATCTATTCTCTACCTTCGCATTTGCATCCGTGTTTCATTTTTGCTTTAGGGATAAACAGAACGTCTTCCTTTTGCAACGTGGCAACCAGATCGTAACCATCATAGAGGGGTTAAGTTAGACTTTGTCTCTAGGTACTGTTTGAGTGACTGATGCTCTTTTCAGGGTTATTTTCTCAAAGCCAACAGAATTCAAAGAGACCAAGAGCAAAGGGAGAAAAAAGAAAAAAGAATAATAATTAAATCCTTCAAAGAGACAACACTGAGCCCTTAAGACTCTTCAGAGAGCGTTGGACTGATTTCTTTGAGTCGGCGGTGCATATTCATCTCCTATGCAGTGTTAACTTTTTTGTCTGTTGAAGAATGTTGCTCCTTTATCGTTCTCGTTTACAGATGTGTATTTGATCCAAACCGAGTGGACTACAGGTTAATACCACTTAGCATTGTCTGACAAAACATTGGACAGCACAGATCTTATCTAATTTTCAATGTATCATCAAAAATATAATGCGGGAGGGGGGGTCCAGGTGGCCTGTGGCCTATTCCGTTGCCTACCAACACAGGGCTTGCCGGTTCGAATCCCCGTGTTACCTCCGGCTTGGTCGGACGTCCCTAAAACACAATTGTCCGTGTCTGCAGGTGGGAAGTCAGATGTCGGTATGTGTCCTGGCTGCTGCACTAGCACCTCCTCTGGTGCCTGTTCGGAGGGGGGGACAGTGGGTGGAATAGCGTGATCCTCCCATGCGCTACGTCCCCCTGGCGAAACTCCTCACTGTCAGGTGAAAAGAAGCGGCTGGCGACTGCACATGTATCGGAGGAGACATGTGGTAGTCTGCAGGCCTCCCCAGATTGGCAAAGGGGGTGGAGCAGTGACCGGAACGGCTTGGAAGAGTGGGGTAATTGGCCGGATACAATTTGGAGAGAAAAGGGGGGGAATCCCCCCCACCCCAAAAAAACCCCCAAAGTAACGCAGGTGCAAAAAAGGTACAAAGTCTCCACCAAGAAACCTTTTTGTCACGTGAATGTTTATAGTATAAACTTTACACCCAGTGTAGACCATAACATCCATCCAACAATGCATGCCATCATTAACAGTTTTCGCTGTATATTACAAGTTCACCTGATATAACAGCGTCCGGTATTGTAGACTGACAAACTGAGGTACATGGCCATCATGCCATTATCTTGGCCTGGAGATTTCCCAAACAATGTAATGATTGTGTCAAAATGGGATGGACTCCTTTTATGGGTTGATTATGGAGATGGCAGCAGTGTGAATTGAGAGGCAGCAGCCAAACGCCCTCAGCCGTCTTTGTGTTCCTGGTCTTTATAGCCTCTCTCGCTCTCTCTCGCTCCTCATGCTTTGTCAATGTCCTCTGTCTTTTTTGTCTCTCACTTCATTTCCCCAGAGGTCTTCCACTGCCGTGCTCTCTTTTTCGTCTCATCGGCTGCCTCCTCCACCTTAATTAATCCTTTCATCTCCTCCAAGGTTTTATTCTCTCTCTCTCTCTGTGTCTCTCTGTCTGTCTGTCTCTCCACCTGAGCGCAGTGCACTCCGCATGGAGCTGCAGTGTGGAGTCATTAACTTGCCTCTCTGTATTCCTCTGAAGTTTGCTTCTGTGGGAGAGTGGAAGCATTTTATTTACAGTCTTCAGCCAAATCTGGAGGTATATAGCCCACCTACAGTGCACTGACTCTGCTTTATCTACCAAGCATAAAAAAGAGTTGGCAAACTCCTACCCAAGTTCCATGTTCCTTGAATTTGCTTTAGAATGGGGCAATTAAGCCATATCTGCTGATAACTGAGGTGTGAAAGGAAGCAATGGTAATCATAATGGTACTGAATTTTAGGTGGTGATTTTTCTGTGATATATCACAGAATAGTTATCATCCACTACGATTGAGTATAAATATCAGATATACTCAAGAAGCACTGGAGACAAAGGATGATCATGAGTCTAGAGCACATCCCCGTCCAGTACTACTATGTACCTTTTCCCAGATCCTTGAACATAAAGAGAGATCGGCAACACAAGACAAGAAGAAATGACAAGGTAGGGCATCTGGGTGGCGTGGCGGTCTATTCCATCACCTACCAACACGGGGCTCGCCGGTTCGAATCCCCGTGTTACCTCTGGCTTGGTCAGACGTCCCTACAGACACAATTGGTCGTGTCTGCGGGTGGGAAGCTGGATGTGGGCCTGTGTCCTGGTCATTGCACTAGCGCCTCCTCTGATCGGTCGGGGCACCTGTTCGGGGGGGGGGGGGTCGCGTGATCTTTGCACGCGCTATGTCCCCCTGGCAAAACTTCTCACTGTCGGGTGAAAAGAGGCTGGCGACTCCACATGTATCGGAGGAGGCATGTGGTAGTCTGCAGCCCTCCCCGGATTGGCAGAGGGGGTGGAGCAGTGACCGGGACAGCTCAGCAGAGTCAGGTAACTGGCCAGGTAAAACTGGGGAGGAAAAAGGAGGGAGGAGGAGGGGGGGTGACAAGGTATGACACAAGCTTGGATTTAAACTTGGCTTGGAACCATTGTTCTAAGTGATTGATCACTTTGGATCAAGGGATGGATATTTTGTGTGCCCAATAGCCTTTTTTAGAAATCTGTTCCCAGTGGTGAGCCTTTGACTTACATCTGGGGGGACCATTTGGAGATGAAGGCACCACAACCCCACTGGGTTAGAGCCCGAACTCATTAAGTTCCATCGATGTAAAGATCACTCAGCTCATGCCCCCTCCCCCGGAATTTTTTTTTTTTGTGTCACAAACCATCCATTCATCCATTATTTCGCCCCATTTATTGAACACTTGAACACTTTTTCTAACAGTTGAGGAGTTCAGTGTGGCGGAAATTCCTGACAGACAATATCACAGGCCAACATTGCCAGTGGCACTTTTTTAACTCACTGCTTGACTCCACAAAGTTGATAGCCTTCAAGTTATTTTCTGTTTTTTTTTTCTTTTTTCCCTGATGTGATTTATTCCAAACAAATAGTGCATCAAAGATGCCCTTGGAGCAGATTGTCATGGGTTTGAAAGGAAAAATTATGAAAATGAAGACATGGGAAGCCTCGAGAGGAGGTCTGCAATAAACAGAAGGAAGAGAAAGTTCATCTTGCTCATTTTAAAAGATGAAAATGGACTACTGGTGACTTTGTACATCCTCAAGAGCGTGGGGTCAGGTGAAGGAGTTGGGGTTGGAGGCAAACACTTGAGACTTCAAGTTCATTTGTGTGTACCATGTTCATCCAAGCACATAACGGCGTCCAAGGATGTTTGGCCAAGTTCATCCTGTCACAGAGGAGCAGGTTTTGGGTTTAGTGTTGTGAATCTTCTCCTATAAAGGGTGTAAAGCGATTGTCTGACAGGACAACTTCAGTGACTGTTAACTATCTCAGTGGCCTTATGTTGCATAGATAGGCATAGATTTGTGGTGCGTTTGGTAACGTCTCGCCACAATTTCTCAAGTTTAAATTAGGGGTTTGGTAGCTGATCTGAAAGGGTCTAGGAAGAGCTACAGAAGTTCCACTTCACGCATATGAGGAGACAGATTGAAAAGAAATGCATTGACTGTCTTCTATTGTTCCTTTGTGGTTAATATTTTAACTTATTGCCTGGTATGCATCCCTGTCAGTGAGCAATAAAAACAAGTTAGAGAGGATAGCGTAGTAATGAGTGAATACGAGTGACAATAACAGTGAAATTGCTGGGATACGATTTAGCACTATGACAATAATGTACGAGTTGGACTGGTGAAGAAAAGACACGCATTGATTAAGAGATACTGCACAACTGGGCTCCTGCTATAGTGCCTTTCCTCTGAACCAACTGAACTCATACATTATTCATACACACATAGTTTAGCAATATTGTGGAATCTATCTATCTATTTATCTGTCTATCTGTCTATCTGTCTATCTATCTATCTATCTATCTATCTATCTATCTATCTATCTATCTATCTATCTATCTATCTATCTATCTATCTATCTATCTATCTATCTATCTATCTATCTATCTATCTATCTATCTATCTATCTATCTATCTATCTATCTATCTATCTATCTATCTATCTATCTATCTATCTATCTATCTATCTATCTATCTATCTATCTATCTATCTATCTATCTATCTATCTATCTATCTATCTATCTATCTATCTATCTATCTATCTATCCATCCATCCATCCAGAATTGAAAAGTCAGTGATATTCTCTTGCTTTTCGCCTCTTCAGTTCAATTCAATTCAGTTTATTGTCATTAAAAAACAATGTGCAGGCACATGTTATGTTATACCTTAATATGTTGAAGACATTGGTTCAACTGTACTATATTACAATCTTACCACATTGTTCCACCGCTTCAAATATAACATTTAGATGTATTGGGAGAGCCCTGATAATGAATGAGTCTCCCTGTAAAAAACAAAATTGCTTTTTTCATTTGATTTCTTTTTCATTAATGCACATCTATTCATCACACACATACATTTAAGATGAAATACAGAAGTGATGAAATACAAAAAACAACTAACTTTTAAATATTTCATGTTCAATTTGGCATTGCACATGCAAGGAATATAATTTGGCGGACAAAAAAGGGGACATAGTACAACAGGGTCTGAGAATGGGGAGGCATGGTGGCGCAAGTGGTTAGCGTGGTCGCCTCGCAGCAAGAAGGTCCTGGGTTCGAACTCTGGGGTTGTTCAACCCCAGGGGTCGCCCATGGTCTTGATGTGTTTGGAGTTTGCATGTTCTCCCCGTCTCTGCGGGGGTTTCCTCCCACAGTCCAGACATGTAGGTCAGGTGAATCAGTCATACTAAATTGTCCCTAGGTGTGAATGTGTGTGTGTGTGTGTGTGTGTGTGTGTGTGTGTGTGTGTGTGTGTGTGTGTGTGTGTGTGTGTGTGTGTGTGTGTGTGTGTGTGTGTGTGTGTCGGCCCTATGATGGCCTGGCGGCCTGTCCAGGGTGTCTCCCCACCTCCAGGCTCCAGTAGGCTCCAGTATCCCCACAACCCGAATTCAGATAAGCGGCTTGGATAATGGATGGATGGATGGTCTGAGAATATAGCTAAAATTATATCTAAGAATGGAAAACTATATGCATACACAACAACCTGCAAAAAAACAAACAAAAACAAAAAACAAACACAAAACAAATATGGAAGGCAATGAGATGGTATGTTTTTTTAAGGCACCAGCTCAAAATACCATTATCCGTTGCCTGCATGGAAATGTTTACTTATAGCATAAAGGTTCAGCTCACTAAAAAAATAATAGGAAAGGTAGGCCGGTTAAGCTGGCATGATATTCATTAGTCCCTTATGCTGTCCCCCCTCTTTTTCTGTGTGTGTGTGTGTGTGTGTGTGTGTGTGTGTGTGTGTGTGTGTATCTCATTAGGCAGTATTCCAGTGACCCTGTGAAGGACGGGGTCATCTCTTAATCCTCCAGGTGTCATAAAGGTCTGCAGAGAGAACAGATTACGAGACACACAGCCCCATGTTGACTAAAGAGAGGAGGTAATTAGGGTTACTATCTGTGTTTAACAGCTAAACACTGCAACACGACCAGAATTGTTCAGGACTTCAGCAAGAGAGAGAAAGAGAGAGAGGGGGAGAGGCCAGACAATCTACGGTTGCAGAGCGATGGCATACCTTGTGTCCCAAATGCATACTACACACTAATTGCAACTGTATTTTGATTATTTAAAGTGTTGATGCTGGAAAACTGACAAAATAAAGTATACTTCAGAATTCCATCATGCATACTTAATTTGAGTGGGCTGTTGGTGGAAAGTAGTGTCCCATAATACAGGATGTTTTGGAAACGGAGGAGCTGGAAATGTGTGAAAAAAAAGAAAAGAAGACAGCAACAAAACTCAAGGCCGAACAGCAAGCCAACCCTCCATGGTGTGTAAATGTGAGTGTAACCTTTCTGGTTGGAGGAAAGTAACACTGGATAAGTAAACAAATCAAGTGTCATCTATTGGAGCGTCCCTGCCATCTCAAAGGAGAACGGTAAAAGTAATCTACTACTACTACACTATTACTAATACTACTACTTTTGGCTGCTCCCGTTAGGGGTCGCCACATCGGATCATCCGTTTCCATCTCTTCCTGTCCTCTGTATCTTCCTCTGTCACACCAGCCACATGCATGTCCTCCCTCACATCCATAAACCTCCTCTTTGGCCTTCCTCTTTTCCTCTTCCCTGGCAGCTCCATATTCAGCATCCTTCTCCCAATATACCCAGCATCTCTCCTCCACACACGTCCAAACAATCTCAATCTTGCCTCTCTTGCTTTGTCTCCAAACCGTCCAACCTGAGTGGTCCCTCTAATAATCGTTCCTAATCCTGTCCTTCTTCATCACTCCCAATGAAAATCTTAGCATCTTCAACTCTGTCACCTCCAGCTCTGCCTCCTGTCTTTTCGTCAGTGCCACTGTCTCTAAACCATACAACATAGCTGGTCTCACAACCATCTTGTAAACCTTCCCTCTAACTCTTGCTGGTGTTATTAGTAAAAACGGTAGAATGGTAAGAACGGTAAAAAAAATAATCAATGAAAAAAGAAACAAACAAAAAAAACAAAAATGGACTAATAAATCCAAAGAATGTTTTAATAACTGTTTTTGTTTGAAATTGTTTGAAGCATTTTCTGTTTGTATATTATGAAGATTAGCACATAGCAAATACCATATATTGTCAGTGTATAATATGGGACGTAGTCATAGAATTAAATCATAACCTTAACGTCCAGCAAAAAACAAACAAAAAATAAAAAAACAAACAAAAAACCCCCCTTTTTCCAGATCTAACAACAGAAATAAAAAGCTGACTTTCTTTTATTTGATACAATTTGATGTAAATATATTTTAAAGAGCAAGTGAACCCACTTTTGTGAATTTGCTGTCACCCTGAGGTGAAAAAACCATCTGTAAGTGCTGAGCTGGTCTTGGGACCAACTGAGGTAAGCCTAACAGGATAAACACCGATAAGATTAATGATGGCCCCATTTGATTTAGGTGTGGCAACAACCAAACATTGACAACAGTTAATAATTTCCACAGTGCTTGCTCATTGGCACACCTAAATCAAAAAGACTCATTATTGATTTTATCTTGCAAATTATATTGCACAGAGCAGAATTTAGATAAATATACAAATATTACAATGATCATTCACCATGTGGGAGTTCCTCTTGGCAACAGCAAAATGAAAAAAAAAATCATTGTGACACACTTTGAAGACTTGTCTTTACACTCAGCAAAATAGTTTATGACCCAAACAAAAGGTAAACGATGACCATAACTGAAATACCTGAGGTGGGTTTTACAGCAGAAGTATCCATTCACCTCATTAATTCCCTGAAACTGTAAAGAAAATATATGGTGGCAAATTATAATGTTCACTTATATTACAGAAATAACTTGAAAATGCCTTTCCTGCAGAAAATGCGTGTGAATGCTGATAGCTGAAGGAAACTGACAGTGTATATTGGGGGTGGCATGGCTCAGGAGGTAGAGCGGGTCATCTAGTAATTGAAAGGTTGGTGGTTCGATCTCCGGCTCCTGCAGAGAGTGTGTGCCTGAACAAGACACTGAACCCCTAAATGCTCCTGATGAGCAGGTTGGCACCTTAAATGGCAGCCTCCACCATCAGTGTGTGTGTGTCCGATACATGTGGAGTCATCAGCCACTTCCTTTTACCTGACAGTGAGGACTTTCACTAGGGGGACGTAGTGCGTGGGAGGATCACGCTATTCCCCCAATTTCCCCCTCCCCTCGAACACTTGCCCCGACCGACCAGAGGAGGCGCTAGTGCAACAACCAGGACACATACCCACATCTGGCTGCCCCCCCCCCCCCCGCAGACACGGCCGATTGTGTCTGTAGGGACACCCAACCAAGCCAGAGGTAACACGGGGATTTGAACCAGTGATCCCTCTGTTGGTAGGCAACAGAACCATTTACCCTTTTTATAGGCAACATTGCGAGGGGATATCAATCCGCAAAATGGCTGATAATCATAAAATGAATTTCACAAGTGTTCCTTTTCATCTCCCTTTGTTGATTTGGAGCCTCTTGGCTTAAGCAGCACCACTTAAAAAAGTTGCTGCATAGCAAAACATTGCCCAGGTCAGAGAAAAATTTCATTAATCAAGACCCCATTGGTCAGGGCAGGGATTTTCCAAGATGAATTTTAATGCTAATTTAATATCTGTTTCATTTTAATGGACAAAGAGCTTGGTTAGGGAAGCCACTTAGTGGTTGATGGAGTTGCTGGCTGACTCCCCAGTACTGCCATTGCTCAAGTGTTCAGGGCCAAGGGGCGACATCCTTCATTGTGTACACTATGTGAGCAGTACCAGCTTGCTTCAAGTACTGGTATATAACTGAAACTAGTAAATATGGTAGCACAACATAACAGGCCAGTCCACTGAAATAAGTAATGCTAGCTTTATCTATCTGTATACCAATACATCAAGTCTGTATCTAAATTGTGAACTGGGATTTGCAACTGCAATCATATCTTATTTGACAACCACACTCCTGTTGTCAATTCCGTCATTAGGACTAACGAAGTGGTGTCAAGCTTTATGTATAACTAGCATGTACCGTTGCACATAAATCACTCATTTTAAGATTGTCCCTTATAGTCACTTATTATTCAACATGTAAAAGTGGGATTCATGAAATTGCCTGAATTACCTTTGGGGCTGCTTTGCTGAGTGTCAATATCTAATTATAGCAATGTACATTACCAACTGCAGGGTCAATGTTAGCCTCTTACATGGGTACATGTAAACACAGACTAATGGCTTCGGTCCCTGGATGTGCAAATAAAATCAGGGTTCTCTATGCTCAGCCTGCTTGAGCTGCCACCTCAGAGGGGAAAAAAATCACCACCAGGAAGATTCAAATGCTCTTGCTGTTTACAGGCGAGGACAAGTGGAAATGTGATTCATAGCTTTTGATCCACGCAACCTGTTGTCCGAAACAACACCCACCATGGTTGACTAATTGGTAGTTTTACCCATTATCTGATGACAAAGCAAACAGTCCTCTATCTTTATGAACCTGACTCATTTCACTTTCTAATTTTTCCTGCTCACCATCAGGCACTGCTCAACACTCTAACAGAACAATAGAAATCCTGTTAAAATTTACATCTGCATATATTCTAGTGATGAATTCATACCTACATTAGTGTAAAGGAGATGCGGCTGCTTTTGCCGTTTGTAGAAAAGCCATATCCTGTCTCATAGTCATGGCAACAATCAGACACCCCTACTCATTCAGTTTGCGCATGTCAACAAGCCCCCATTGTACAGAGTGTACGTTCTGAGATTGAAACAACCTTATGGCCACATTAAAAATTATCTGTAAAAATCCCAGGGAGAAATCTAGTTCAGCTGCAAAAGGGACAGGCATTACTAACAATACATTTTAACAAAAGTCTCATTGTTGTGCAAAGCTCTGGTTTAAGGTGCAGCCTACATTTCTGTGTTTTGTATCATAATCAATTTAAATGACAATCACTCAACAATTCCCCCTAAATATGATGGAGAGATAGAATAAAAAGCTACAGGACCACCATACACTCACCGGCCACTTTAGTAGGCACACCTGTCCAACTGCTCGTTAACGCAAATTTCTAATCAGCCAATCACATCGCAGCAACTCAATACATTTAGGCATGTAGACATGGTCAAGACGATCTGCTGCAGTTCAAACCGAGCATCAGAATGGGGAAGAAAGGTGATTTAAGTGACTTTGAACGTGGCATGGTTGTTGGTGCCAGACGGGCTGGTCTGAGTATTTCAGAAACTGCTGATCTACTGGGATTTTCACACACAACCATCTCTAGGGTTTACAGAGAATGGTCCGAAAAAGAGAAAATATCCAGTGAGCGGCAGTTCTGTGGGCGAAAACGCCTTGTTGATGCCAGAGGTCAGAGGAGAATGGCCAGACTGGTTCGAGCTGAGAGAAAGGCAACAGTAACTCAAATAACCACTCATTACAACCGAGGTATGCAGAAGAGCATCTCTGAACGCACAACACGTCGAACCTTGAGGCAGATGGGCTACAGCAGCAGAAGACCACACCGGGTGCCACGCCTGTCAGCTAAGAACAGGAAACTGAGGCTACAATTCGCACAGGCTCACCAAAATTGGACAATAGAAGATTGGAAAAACGTTGCCTGGTCTGATGAGTCTCGATTTCTGCTGCGACATTCGGATGGTAGGGTCAGAATTTGGTGTCAACAACATGAAAGCATGGATCCATCCTGCCTTGTATCAACGGTTCAGGCTGGTGGTGGTGGTGTAATGGTGTGGGGGATATTTTCTTGGCACACTTTGGGCCCCTTAGTACCAATTGAGCATCGTGTCAATGCCACAGCCTACATGAGTATTGTTGCTGACCATGTCCATCCCTTTATGACCACAGTGTTCCCATCTTCTGATGGCTACTTCCAGCAGGATAACGCGCCATGTCATGAAGCTCGAATCATCTCAGACTGGTTTCTTGAACATGACAATGAGTTCACTGTACTCAAATGGCCTCCACAGTCATCAGATCTCAATCCAATAGAGCACCTTTTGGATGTGGTGGACCGGGAGATTCGCATCATGGATGTGCAGCCGACAAATCTGCAGCAACTGCGTGATGCTATCATGTCAATATGGACCAAACTCTCTGAGGAATGTTTCAAGTACCTTGTTGAATCTATGCCACGAAGGATTAAGGCAGTTCTGAAGGCAAAAGGGGGTCCAACCCAGTACTAGCAAGGTGTACCTAACAAAGTGGCCGGTGAGTGTAAGTTGACCAATCCAGCCTTCGCAGTGGCCAAGGTGTACCGCAGCATGCATCATTAGGTTAGAGTGTTCTTTATGCTAATAGGGCATGGCTGAGTGTGTGGGATGGTGCTTTGTGATGAGCAAGAGACTGTGTGGAAGAAGAAATGTGTGGTGTCCAACTCTGCATGCAGCTCAATATCCACGCTTAAAGCTGAATACCAATAACTTGAAGGTGACTGAGGTTCAGCGAAGAGAGCATGAATAACACCTCCTCACAGAGGAGGTATTACCTCATTATGCAGTGGTAATGGAAACCATGATGTGTGTGATACTGTACCACTGCTATATTGTGAAACATTCAAAAACACAGTTTGCCAGAGCATGAATGCCTACCACTTAGGAAGTGACACAGTGTATGTCTTATTGTGTCATATTATTTGACATGTTTACCTGACAACGCAGAGATTAGTGTACCATATCTAATGTAAGATATGACTGCATATTATCCTTATCTTCAGCTGAGTGACAGTGTTAGAAAGTAAATCAGAGACATGCGTGTTGGGTTTTGAGTTTAACTACAAATCTGCATATGTTGTTTTTTTGTCTTTGCTTGCCAGCAGCCAATGTTTGGTTGCAGATGATATTACATGGTGGCTCCAAATGAACTCATTATTATGTTTTTACATAACGATGTGGTTGAAGAACAACAACATGTACAGCAAGTAATACAATTTATAAATGATAATGGTACTGTTTATGGAGATATGGTGACTTTATGGTGCTTTAGCCAAACATCCATCCATATGTGTTGACATTCAATTAAAGTGTCTGTGCAGGCACTGGTCGGATGGTAGGGAAACACACTGGACAGACCGCCAGTCCATCGCTGGGCCTGACTTCAGTACGTGGTTGACAAAATTAGTTCACTTTAAAAGACCATTTAAAGTGACAGCAGACAACTTTTCACCCCCCCCCCCCCCGAAGTGTTTCCAAGTGGTACTGTTTGCGCCGCTGTCGCAAAGACTACTGGACAGCAGCCTGGCTACTGTCCAAAGCAATAAACAACTCTAACAATCCCAATGTGAACTAGAAACCCCGATCTCAGTGTTATGATAAAGGAAGAGGAAAACATCCGGTAGTATTAATAAGTAGGCAGGTCGGGTTACTACTACTACTACTACTACTATTTTTCGACTGCTCCCGTTAGGGGTCGCCACAGCAAATCATCCGTTTCCATTTTTTCCTGCCCTGTTACTCACTGATCCAGAACACACTGATCCAGAACAGTCCTGTTACTTACTGATCAAGAACACAGCTGAGGTTGTGTTACTTACTGATCCAGAAGAAATAATGCCAACTGAATGTTGGTTTGGAACTCTCTCAAGTCCCGGAGCTCACTCCATCGAGTGAATGCCCATCTGAGGTTCACTCTTGTTTTATCTTGTCTGCTATCACGCTCCCTCTTCACCTTAATTGACTCTCTGTCAACTGGGTTCTTTTTCTTTTGCCGGGCAGAGTTTCCACAGTTACTTCAGTTGTTCCACCCTCTGCCATTGCCTAGCCCGCTACTGGGTGGTTGACCTCCTGTACCGTAAAACGATTTGCCAGGAAAAATCGTACCTGGTGGCAGACAGAATGACATCATGAAAACGGAGCTTATAGAGAACCAATCTAAATGCCAGTGGTGTTTTATGGTGTCTTTGTTCTATAGCCCTGTGATGGACCGGCGGCCTGTCCAGGGTGTCTCCCCGCCCGCCGCCCAATGACTGCTGGGATAGGCTCCAGCATCCCCGTGACCCTGAGAGCAGGATAAGCGGTTTGGATAATGGATGGATGGATGGATTATTCTATAGCCATAACACTGTGTAAGCATCATTAACTTCACAATGACAAGTTAAAGCGAAACGTTATCTACTTTCACTTTAGAGACCCTGACTCTACAGACACAAAATGGTTAAACTGAAATTCCTTCCCCGAAATGGACATAAAACACTTTGGACATGAAATTTTGGATTATGTAATTATTTCTGTAGAAGCCACCTCATATTACAGTGGATACGGTCAAACACTCTTATTTGAGGCACATTACATCACCAGCAATGATGTTCACCTGTTTGCGGGTGATAATTTGCATATTTCATTTTAGAACGCAATTCAAAAGTAATGCAGTGTGACATAACAAGTATTCCACACCAGAGATCATTAGTATATGAATTAACAATTGCTGTGGGGATGAACTGGCGTCTCATCATGTTTTCTATTAGGAGCTTACAAATTAGACGTCCCTAAAAGTACTCATCCTACTAAATTGTATCAGTGATTCTTAAAACACCTAGCTCATATATGTTTCCAGTTTAATTTTACAAGCGTGTGTGTACACAGAGCGCATTTGCGGGGAACACATTAGAAATTAGGTTTCCGGGTGTCCGGGGAGCATAGCGGTCTATTCCGTTGCCTACCAACATGGGGATCGCCGGGTTGAATCCCCGTGTTGCCTCTGCCTTGATCGGGCATCCCTACAGACACAGCTGGCCGTGTCTGTGGGTGGGAAGCCGGATATGGGTATGGGTCCTAGTCACTGCACAAGTGCCTCCTCTGGTCAGCTGGGGTGCCTGTTCGGGGGGGGGGGGACTGGGGGAAATAGCGTGATTCTCCCACGAGCTACGTCCCCCTGGCGAAACTCCTCACTGTCAGGTGAAAAGAAGCGGCTGGTGACTCCACATGTATTGGAGGAGGCATGTGGTAGTCCGCAGAGGGGGTGGAACAGCGGCTGCGACGGCTCGGAAGAGTGGGGGTAATTGGCCATGTACAACTGAGGAGAAAAATTGGGAAAAACACCCCCCCCCCCAAAAAAAAAAGAAAAAAAAAGAAATTAGGTTTCCGACACTCCCCGATGATCAAAATCAAACAAAATCCAACAAAAGCAGTCTCTTGCTTAATGCTAGACTAACATGATGTTTAATATATTGTAATAATATATTAATATATTGTTAGACACAAGACATGACCATTCATGGCAGGCATATGCACCATATGCACTTGTCCTGCTCACTGATGTGAACTTTGTCTATTTGTCTGCATAACATCCATGTGCCCGTCCCCGGCTCAATTTTAACAGTCAGAGACTGTATTGCTGTTATTATGTTATTAAGAACTTTCCTGTCTTTTTAAATAAAAATAAGTCATATGCAACTATGTTGGATTGACTGCATTTGTGTATCCCAATGTAATTACTATCTCAAACTCCCAATAAGCATTCGCAGGAATCTACACTACTGTATACGAGGTTTGTCAGACATCAGCTCCGGGTTCACCCCCAGTGTGTTACTGGTCTAAAGTCTGAACAGTGCGTGTTTGGTAATGATTTCAGGGTGAGACTGTTGAGCGATGCATATCCTCATAAAGGAAAGAAAAATTAATCAGCCACTGCAACTCAGCTAACAGCAAAACAGAAAGGAGATCATCAGCTTGATGCAATATTAAATGCCCCAAATATCCCCACATTAGGTAAGATAGGGGCTCATCCTTTTTCAGAAAGATTTGCAAAATATCAACTCGAGGGTTCGCCTGGCTTACTTTGTGAGCCCCAGTTTGAAACCTTTTAAGTAAAAGGAAACTTGCATCCAGACTCCGCATGTGGTTTAAATATTTGAATGTGTCATGTTTTTTGATGACGCTTGGGTGGAAACTCTTCTCTTGCTTTTTCCTAACTTCTTTGCACCAGCTTTCCTAAAACCCTCCTCCTCCAGTCTCTAGGGGGCAGTGTTGTTTCATACTTTACAGGCTAAAAAAAAAAAAGACTTGTTGAAAATCCTAGAAAAAAAATGTGAGGGAAAGGATGAAAGAAAAGTGAGATAAGCAGAAAATGTGGAGGGGGAAGAGAGGAGGAAAAGGGGGGAGATGTAGGAAGAGTGCAGACTCAATAAGATGGGAGGACGCATGAAGGAGGGAGAGGAACGAATAGGTAGCGGTTATGGGAAGTATCGCTGGAAACCTCGACACCGTTAGTTGATAGTATATCCTCAGATATATCCTACCCGCATTATACGTGACGCAGCAAAGGAGAAGGATATGAGGATATTTCTACTTTGCATCTCGCTCCTCTTCTCTCCACATATAAGCTTTAAAAACACGCGGCGCTGTGGGAAACTTCCCTAATCTTCATTTTTGTTTCATCTATTAATTTGCAGCATTTATTCGTAGTATGAACCAACAGAGCTTACATAATTTAACCGAGCCAAGAATCGTTCATGGTTAGGAAAAACACTTCTGTTTCTCGGCCATGAAACATACAGCTTATGTGTGTAGCCTGTGATCTTTTATCAAGAAACTATTTTCCAGGATTTTTTTTTCCAAGGACATTTTCCATGACTTGTGCTTGGATATAGTACATAACAGCTGTTGCTCATGGAAGGTCATAGTATCCAGTGTTATCCATCACTGGAAGCCTCGACAGTCTCTACATTTTAGCTGGTCACTGAACATACTGCCCCAAGCTTGAAGCACTGATGTGCCATCTCAGTGGCTACAAAGATGGCTAAAATAATCATCTCAGCTAAAAATATATGTAAAAAAATACGCAACATCAGCAGGGAAAAATTCAAATTTATAACCTCCCTTGACTATTTCCCATGACACTTCCAGGACAATTTTTGGTCAATTTTAGCGTTTCCCGGAGTTTTCCATGACTGGAAAACTGGTCTGTGCATTTCCAGGTTTTTCATAACTGTGAACCCTGTCTAATATATATTGTACTAAAAACACACTTCCTTTGTTTACCAAACCAACTCTACAATCCTTTTATTACTCTAAGTTCCTCATCTTCCTTCCTTCATCTGTCTTCACTCGTCCTCTCCATCACCCCCTCCCTTCTCCATGGCAGACGAGGGTCCTTGATCAAGCGGTGACATTTATATCAGCGTCATGCTGTAGTCCGTTTAAGCCACTTAGTGATATTAATGCATTCCAAATGCTAAAATGCCAAACATATCTGTGTACTGTCATCGCAACTAAGTCAAGGTTGGATACCTTGAAATTAAGCCAGCTAACTGATAACATGTATGTCAACTAAATGGGGAGTAAGGCAACAAGTAAGTAGAGGTGGAACTATTTCTTCTGTTTTGCAGCCTGAGGCAGGTGGGTTAATACAGGCTCTGGACACCATGCCCGTCAACTGCAGGGCCTTGTGGCCGAGTTCTTTTTTTATTTTAATTTTAAATGTGGGTTGAAATACCATCCATCTATCCATTACCTTATCCTGCACTCAGGGTCATAGGGATGCTGGAGCCTGTCCCAGCAGTAACTGGGCAGCAGGCGGGGAGACACCCTGGACAGGCCGCCAGGCCATCACAGGGCCCACCCACCGGCCCACCCACCCACCCACACCCCCCCCCCCCACACACACACACAGCTAGGGTCAACTTAGTGTGGCCGATTCACCAAACCTACATGTCTTTGGACTGCAGGAGGAAACCGGTGCACCCGGAGGAAACCCACATTTACTTCAAAAGAAAAAGAAAAAGATATATATGCTCACTTAGACACAAACTTCTCCCTTATCAAAACCTTATCAAAACCTGGGCCAATAGCCAACTTGGATGAATCTCTACCTCAACTCTGCATCCCGTACCCTAGCCCGGGTCTGTATCCTGCCCCGATGCTGCCCATCAGCAGACTCACATACACACGTTTACATACTTAAATTTAGGGAAAGTTGGCATTCACCCTCTTCACAGACACACAGTAACACTATCTCTTATCCCATGTGTTGGTAAATGCCTGATTTTTTTTGTTTTTTTTTCATATCCTGTGTTTATTTAAAGTGCATTGCATTGCTTTTTGAAGAATGCAATGTCCTATGTAAATGAAGTTGAATTAATTGATTCATTGGCATGCAGCTGGAGTGTAGAGATGGAGAAATGTATGCAGAATGTGACCCTTTTCGTTTACGAGCGGCAGGAAAACAAGCACATTTAAAATCTCACACTGGAAAGCAAAGCTCCCACCTTTTTTGCTGTGCTGGCTGGTGATTTGTTTAGTAAAACAACAATACAAATAAGCAGGTGAATGGGGCTGCAAGCCAAGATGGCCTATGGTTCACAGCACGACAGTTTTAAACACCCATCCATACGCGTCTGCATGGCAATGACTGAAAATTCGATTTATTGTGAATTTATGCACCGCCTATGCATGAGCAATTCAGAAAATCCAATATAATGACATCCCAGGGATCTAATAAATAAGTTGTAAAATAAGAAAAGGAGAAAAAAAAGCATCTAATGAATGTTTTATGTTTTCCGCAGAAGAAGTTTCTTGATATAAACTGCCCACCCACCCTGTACCCTGCACCGCATTCAGGGTGACTGTAATGAAGTCAATCACTTTTAATTTACCTTCTCTGCGTCAGCTCTGTGCCCGTGTAATTGGGTTACATAATTAACACTAGCAGGAAAACAAATCCCCAGCACCTCTATCAGCGTCTCAGAGAAGGATGATGAGCGCCGGGTTGTTGCTATAGGCATCTGATGAGTCTGTCTCTGAGACCACGGAGGAAAAGAAAAGAAAAAAACCCTTCTGCTTTGACAGCTTTAGGCTGTACCATGCTGAAGCTATCAGCAAAAATGGTGAAAGTAAAAGGAAAGAAGAGAGAGGGGGGGGGGAGGGAGAACGACAAACAAACAGGATGAAAGGAGAGAGGCAGCGAAGAGAAGATGATTTGAGCAGGTGAAAAGGAAAGGCGAGGAGAGACGGCTTTGTCCCCAGTGTAGTTTGCATTAAATGTTACTTTGGAAAATAAATGTTTGAGCTTTAAAGGTCACCATCAGTTTTTAGACCGCGGGCCACATTAACAGGATTAGCTGTTCGGGTTCCTCTCTCGTTCTCCATCTCTCTCTTCCCACCTGCCTCTTTCCTTCTCTTTCCCCCTCTGTACGTGTCCTTTCTTTCTTGCTTGCTTTCTTATCTGCTGTCCATCTTTTTTTAACCTGTTTGCCCGTGGGCTCTCCCAAGATTCAAGGTTTGATGTCACTCGTTACGAGCTCAGTGAAGAAAACATCCCTGAAGGAATGTGCCACCAGAATCCTAGCCGGACATGTTTTCTCTGGTTTTGTCACCGCAACAATGCACCTCAAAGGAAACAGCTACGAAATCAATGCACCCATTAATACGAGATGAAGAGCAGTGTGTACATGTAGGCTGGTAGGTGTAGTAGAGGTTGATGAAACCGAAAATAAGAACTTCATTAAGCACTAGGGCCCATGTGTACATCTTTGTACTAAAAACTGCCACAGTGATGAGCCTTGTCTGCAGGGTAAAAAACATCACATCCAAGAGGCGATTACGCGCCATTAACTTTGAAGCGGGTTGAGTTGCGGACTTACAGAAGTTTTGGACCAACGATGATATGGTGAAGTAAAGGGAAGGAGAAAGGAAGAGGGGAAACGGAGGAGGACAAAGACAGACAGAATAAAAACAATCTATGTGATGGTGATGTGATGGTGTCACGGGAAATAGCCGATCGAAGGGGCTGATCGACATGTCTGACAAAGGGACATTTCAGAATATCAAAAAGAGGTCATAGTTATGCAGGAGAATTTGATCAAACACACACGCACACACACGCACACGCGTGCACACACACGCGCAAACGGACACGTGCCCACATTCACGCACACATGCCTAGACTTCAGAGTAGAGTTTCATCACCATTTCATCAGCGGTGTGTGGCTGTGAAGCAGCTTTGCTGTGAAAGCAAAAGAGTTGATTCAAACTCGTGACTCACAGGATGCTTGTACCAACTTTTAGATTAGAGAGCACTATCACAGTTGGACTTTCAGTTCCAAACCCGACATTTGCACCCTGGTCCCTCGATATTTGATCTGAGCAGTCACTGTCTTCACAATGGGAGATAGAGAAGCCTGTCACTCTGTTTTGAGCTGTTGAAAGGTATGTCATTGCCAGCTACGGCCCAAGGGAAGGTCTTTTATATCTGGAGAAGAGAGGCGGGAGAAGAAGTTTGTGAATAAAGAATCAAGGTATCTCACTGCATTTGAATTATTGTTTGAAACGTGTAATTCAAAGGTGGCCCCTTTAAGCAGCTTAGGTTTTGGATGCTAACAAGAATTTGTGAAATATTCTGCCATTGCAAAGACTATCGTACGCTTGTGTAGCACCCCATTCCTTAATAAAACTAGAGAGCTGTATATCAGCTACTTAGGTTCTGCGTAGTAAGATAGAATAAGTCACTAGGTGAGACTTTGTATAGAAAAGCAGAACAGCCGGCAAATGTATTACACAATTAACCAACAATTAGTACATTCACAAGCTACTGGGAATGTAAACCCTTAGTTTTATCAAACAGTAGGAAAATTGAATAAAATAAAACATACAAACAAAATAAAAATAGGAACAGAATAGAGCTCCTTCTTTTCAAAACCCTCAAAATAGTAGATTGTCTTTGTGTGTGTGGTACCAAAGGTTGGCGTATTTGTGTTAAAATTCGTCTACCCGGGTAGTTTTAAGTGCACATTGGCGATCTCTTATCTGTGTTAGAGTAGGTTGGGATTGGATATCCTTTAAACCCAGTCACTCTCGTGAGAAGAATCCGAAGCCGCTGGCCACACAGCTTCCAAACGATCCCTCCACGGAGACCGCTCACTCACTGGGACAGGCTCGCCATCGCACTCAAGTTCAACCATGGAACTCTCTCCGGACCAAAATATCAATCTGCATATAGCAGTACAAATCAGTAAACACAAATTACTTCTGATCACTTCTAATTCTAACTATGAGACCTCATTCAATTATTATTCGAATATAAACCACAGTAACAACATTATCGTATTTTTTCACAAACAACAAGAGAGCTGTGCCGTGCACAGAACTACAAAACGTGTTACTCCAGCTGAGCATGGTTGACTATAGCTTGTGATTTGCAAGAAACATATAGCTAAAAACTACATCAGCATACTGACATAAATGATACAAAATGCACCAAATGTAAAGACTAAACATTTACTCTTTAATACTCTTGCATTACATCCAATTGGTTTAAGTAATAGTATTTGGACTAGCATTCTAGAGTTATCTATCCATAGCTAGCAAGACGCTAGGCTAATGAACCATATAGTATAGCTAGCAAGACACTAGGCTAATGAATCATATAGTATAGCTAGCAAGAAACTAGGCTAGGTTAATGAACCCAACGAGACTCATCGCTACAGTTGTGACCGCACACACGAATGGCCCAAAATCTCCAAAATATTACCGCTTTCACTTTTACTTTGTGTATGCATCTGAGTCTCGTTGTGTCGGCAGTGCGTCAAACATGCGCAGCATATGGCTGTTTCTATGCTGTGGCAAGATGCAGACTATAGGAACCAGCATCGGGTTTACACATCTGAAGGAGGACTCTGAGATAGATAATTTTCTGATAGACGTCAGTGTGAAAAGATAGGGAGGAGCTTGAAAAGAGATGGGGGGGATAACTGTTACCAGACATATTTGTAAAGTGAGAGAGAGAGAGTGAGAGTGAGAGAGACAGAGAGCGTGGGGGACTGAGAATGAGGTGGGGGGAAGAAATTGAGAGACAGGCATGAGAGCAGTAAGTACCAGGGTGTGATCCAGTTTGAGAAATTCTGCAATGTATGCGGCAGATATTTTCATGACAGTAAAAAGCAACCAGATTTTCACAAAGTAACCAGTCTTTCACAGATATTATGCCATTCTGGGTCTTTATACCCTTAGTCTAGGATTTTATATTTGCAAACTGGAGTGAGGGAATACAGTATAAACTAAGAAATAGGGAATGCCCCCTTTTATCCAAAACCTCCTTTTATCCACTGAAGTGTGTGTGTGTGTATGTGTGTGTGTTCTCCTGGATCACAACCTTGCCGTGGTGGAGAAGCTTGCATGTACCAATGATCCCAAGAGCTATGCCGTCCGGAGCTTGGCTCCTGGTAGGGTCACCCAAGGCGGACAGGTCAAGGGGGAGGTTCCAGACGAAGTGCGAGCCAACAAAGACCTCAACGGCGGAACTGGCGGAAGATGTCTCCAGGTCACAACGGCAGGGAAGGCGAATGAAGGCTGAAACAGAGGGTGATCCCCAGTTGTCTTGGTTCTCCATGCCATTGGACTCTGGCCACCCCCTGCCAAGGATCATGTGGGGGCTGTAGACGCATCAGCCCTTCCATGTAAAAAGCTGTCACGCGCAGGCGTCCTCCCATTATGCGACTCCAGGATCAGCCTGAGGATCGCCCACCTGAGGATCCAGAGGGAGGACGATCTTACTCAACCCCAAGTGACCACCGATGATGATTGAGTGCCTCCAGGTAGTGTGCGAGTGTGTGCATGGTAATGTGTGTGTGTTTGCACATGTGTGTATAAGTGTGCGGGGCTGTCGCCCAGGAGGTGGGGGGTGCAAAGCCCTGTACATACTTGACGTGCAAGGCCCTGCTTATTGACATCCATGTGTAGGAATCACGGTCACACGCACACAGCTATCCTATTGCACACATAATCTCGGTGCAATACATTTTTAATAAATAGAATAATACAGCATCATCATGCACAGTCTCAACTAGGACTTTATGCTATTATAGTCTTTCAAAGGAAAACAAAATCAACAGTAAAACTATTGGCTCTACAGCTCAGCTGTCACTTTATTTTGTTGAAGTATGACCATGCAGCAGCGAACCGTGGCCCGGGACTCTGGGCCTTCAGTAGGACCACATGTGGCAATAAAGAAACCATATACATATTGGTGGAACTTCTCACACCCGTAAACTATGGCAAGTAATTCTTTCTCGATTTGAGCACATCGGCGTTGACAGTCCATAAGTGCTCGTGACCCATACGCCACAGACCACCCATCCTGTAGTATAACAGCCCCTATTCCTTCCTAACTGGCATCCACAGACAATGTCGCAGGTTTACTGACATCATATAACTTAAGCATTGGTGCGTTGGTAACCAACTGCTTCAATGTGTCAATACTCTTCTTTTGTTTGTTTTCCCAGTGCCGTTCAGTATTGCTCTCTAATAGCTTTCGGAGTAGAGCACTGACCTCTGAGAAGTTGGGAATAAATTTGGCCAGATATTGTATCATGCCCATAAAGCTCAATAGCTCCTGCTTGTCTTTTGGTGGAGTTAGCTGTTCCATGGCTCTGACCATTTCATCATCTGGTTTTAGTCCATCAGCGCTGAGTACATGACCTATGTACTTGATCTATGTAGTTTTGTACTCACATGCACTCTCCAGGAGCTTCCTCAGTCTTTGACTGTGTTCCTCAACAGTGGAGCCGGCAGCCGTAATCCTGTGTGCACTGTGCATACACTTTTTTTAATGATTTTGTTCATTTTTTTTGTTGTTGACGCAAATACATTTGAAGGCCGATGATTGGCGTTAACGTCACTGGCTAATAGATCATGGTGCGTACAGATCCTTGTACGCATGGTGCATACAGGATTACGGCTGCCGGCGCCACTGTTCCTCAATGTTGTCACCCTATACCAGCAGCTCATCAATGATGTTGACTACCCCATCCAGGCCTTCAATCATCTGTGCCACGGACCTCTGGAATACTTCAGATGCAGAAGAAATCCCAAAGGGTAGACGCAGGAAACCATATCTCCCTATAGGTGTGTTGAAAGTGCATAATTTGGAGCTTTCTTCATCCAGCTTGAGCTGCCAGAAACCTTGATTGGCATTTAGTAGTACTGAAAAGTACTTGGCATTAGGCATGCAGGAGACAACCTCTTCAACTGTGAGCAGTGGGTAGTGCTCTCACTTGATGGCTTGATTGCATATCCTTGTCTTTTTTGGCGTAACCACTGTCATTATACTATTCGGTTCTATTTGCCTTGTTATGACTCCCATCCGTTTCAATCTGTGTAGCTTGTTGATCCTTGAAAGCTACTGGAATCTTTCGCGGGGCATGCACGACTGGTGCAATAGCTGGATCAATCTGGATATGGTGTTTCCCTGGTAAACATCCTAATCCAGAAAACAAGTCATCAAAGTCTTTTAGAATGTCATTTTCTTTTTCAGATTCGCTTAACCAGGCCTAGCTTTATGTATGCTGATTTGCCCAGTATTGCTGAAACATGTTGCTGTACTATCTCAAACTATCTGTTTTTGTCCTTTGTACAAACAGGCGAGTTTTTTGCCCAATGGCGCCGTCTTGTGGCCGAAATATGCACACCCCAAGCTTTGCAGGTGGATTTTTTCCGTTTTCCTCTGCAGTCCAGTGAGTTGAACGTTTCTGCTGACTTTACGTTGCCCCAGTGTCAAGCTTAAATGTCACATTCCTCCTGTTTATCATCAGATCTTGAGTCCAGTCATCTTCATCATCCATGTCTGTATTGTCAACATTTTCGATGCATAACTCCTGTTCCACATCAACTGTGCCAATGAACATGCCACTGTTGCCCTCGCTCTGTTCCACAGCATGCAATTTCCTTGTGTGGCCCTGTGATTTGCACATCTTTGCAAAATGATTTCTTTTCTGGCATGACTTGCATGTCTGACCAAAGGCTGGAAATTTTCTGTATGCTTGTGTGTAACCACACCTGTTGCAGTTAACTTCTGTTTGATCATCATGTTTGGGCTGGCTTTTTTCTACTCTTGATGCCTCTGTCTCTCTTGGGAGTTTTAACAGTTTTTATTTTGTGCACTTCAATTTCTTCATTGAGCACTTTAACCTAACTTGACGTGATCTCACTGGCACGGCAGACATCAACTGCCTTTTCCAAAGTAAGATCCGCCTCGCTCAATAGCCTGCCTCTCACTTGATCATTTTTTTATGCTGCATACAGTCCTGTCCCGTATTAAAGAGTCACGCAGTTGTCCGAACTCAGTCTTTTGCCTTGTTCTTCAAACCTGTCACATAGGCGTCTATGGTACTGAATGCTGCTAAAAAGACCTAGATGGTGTAGTGCAAGTGAAATGTTTGTGGCTGCAGAAGTCAGTACCTTTCAGGCTCTTCTAAGAAATATTATGTATAAATTTATTTGCCGGCTCAATGACTCTGATAATGTAATCATCAACAGTTTGACTAATATAAGATTCAGTGCCACATGCTACCAATCGCGGCTGTGGGACCACTGGTATAGCTGCCTTCGTTTAACACACTGACTTGTTCCATTTATGTTATTTTTTTGTGTTTACTCTGTGTATTTTTTAGGGTTTGCCTTTTACCTATTTGTCTTTGTCTGCTATGGACCCTGAGTCTGCAATAAAGTTTGAATTGAATATGGTCTCTGTTGGTCATTGAGCCCTCGTAAAAAACATGTCGGATGTACGGTAGTTTTTTTTTTCTTGGTTCGCAGTAGTCTTGAAACTTTTTTAACACATCAGTTTTATCCTTCTCGTCATCCAGAACAAACGTGTTGCAAACCTTTATTGCCTCTGCAGGAACGTAGCACACTGCACGTTCTCCGCCTTTTCAGCTACGCCTCCAGCAGTGCAAAACTTCTGGATCCATATTTTCCATTTCTCAGCTAGATTAATTTGTAGGCTTCAACTTGACGGTGGCTGCAACTGTGACATCTTTCACGTGCTTTTTTTCTTCTCTTTTCCGTCGCGATTTATTCTGACACCATGTTGTATTGGTGTGACTCGGACACCGCTGCAGACTGAATCAGTGGTTTTGTTCAATAGACTTCCGTTTACCAACTCTACGCCATGACGTCATACACACTGACGCTACATTTACACAAAATACATTTCACTCTGAACGCTCTATGACAAGGTCCAAAGTTTTTCCCAGCGGATAATCCAAACAAATCTTCTCCGGTGATGAATAACATATGGAAAAGTGACAATGTCTGTCTGAAAGAGGGGTATGTAGAGGCATATGTTACTCATTACTGGAGAAGAATTGTTCCGAATATCTGCTGGGAAAAACTTTGGACCTTGTCTTCAAGTTACTTTGAATGCTTTATTATTTCCACTTTCGTTTCAGTCGTGATCGTTTTCCTTTTCTTCGGTGCATCAGCATCCCTTGCGTCAGCTTTACACTTTGAAGCCATGATTACGAGGGTAAACACACGAAAAAGTTAAGTCAAAACACAACGCACACAACAATGTTTACGTGAGCGGACTTAAAATGGCGACGACAGCGTGGCGTTGTTCTGCTTCGGGCCGACAAACTTCCTAAATAGGCTTTACGGAGATGGGTTCGTAAATACGGGCATTCGTAACCCGGGGACTACCTACATGCAGGAGTGTTTCGCTACACCAGGATGCCTTTCGGTCTCAGCTCCGCCCCTAGCTGCTTCCAGAAAATCATGGTCTCCGTGCTGGCTGGCATACTGGGCGTGGCCATTTATCTGGACGATATAGTGGTACACGGGCCCACCAGTGAAATCCACGACAAGCGCCTTAACATGGTCTTCGCAGCCCTGTCCAAGCACAAGCTAACTCTCAATGCTGAGAAATGTGTCCTCTCTGTGCCAGCCATCGACTTCGTGGGGTTCCGGCTGTCAGCGAGCGGTGTAACTCCACTACAATCCAACGTGGACGCCATTCAGGCCATCCCTGAGCCCAGCTCGGCCGCCCAGGTCGCCTCCTTCCTGGGTATGACAAGTTACTACCTGAGGTTTCTTCCCCAGTACTCTGCGACCACAGCCCCCCTGCGCCAGCTGCTGCGTAAGGACAAGCCATGGGTGTGGTCAAAGGCATGCAGTGACGCTGTGCGTGATCTCAAGACTCAACTGACTTCACCACCAGTGTTGGCTCACTTCGACATCTCCAGCTCTACCTTTGTGACCTGTGACGCATCAGCCACAGCGATAGGGGCTGTGCTGTCTCAAACCCAGAACGGTGTGGAGAAGCCCATTGCCTTCGCCTCCCGTGCCCTCAACCTGACCGAGCAGCGGTACCCCGTGGGTGAGCGTGAGGCGTTAGCCTGTATCTGGGCTTGTGAAAGGTGGCACCTCTACCTCTATGGCCGCTCCTTCACCCTCAGGACAGATCACCAGGCCCTGACAGCGCTGCTGTCCACATCTGGGACAGGCCACAAACCCCTGAGGCTGCACCGCTGGTCTGACCGCCTCCGCCAGTACAACTTCAGCCTGCAGTTCACCCCAGGCAGAGACAATGTTGTCGCCGACCTGCTCTCTCGCTCTGTCTCCATCCCAGCTCCACAGACGGACACTGACTGTGTGGAAAAGGACATTGTCCAAATGCTACACACACCCCTCCAGGCCACTGTCTCTCTGCAGGAGCTGAGGGCAGCCTCCGAACAGGACCCTGTCCTCTCCCAGCTCCGCACCTACATCCAGAACGGCTGGCCTCACAAGGTCCCAGAGGAGCTGGCTGCGTTCGCCCGAGTCAGACAAGAGCTCTCCTGCTGGAACGACACCTGCGTGGCACGTGGGTTTTGCACAGTGGTCCCAGCTGCTCTCCGTGCACGTGTTTTGAATACGGCGCATGAAGGCCACCTGGGCATTGTGAAACTGAAACAGCGCTGCCGAGACCTGGTGTGGTGGCCGGGGATAGACAGAGATATTGAGGCTCTGGTGAAGGACTGTTCTGCCTGCCTTGTGAGTGGCAAGACTGGCCACCAGGCTCCCCCACCCCTGCAACCTCTCGCCTGGCCCTCTCAGCCCTGGGAACACCTGCAGTTGGACATTTGTAGTGAGATCCATGGAGTTCCCCACCACCAACGCTTCATGGTGGTCGCCTACGATCTACACTCAAAATGGCCTGAACTCACCACTTCCGGCACTGTGACCTCACAGATCATCATCGACTTCCTGGACTCTCTTTTCTCTCGCTGGGGCCTCCCAAAGGCCATCACCACTGACAACGGCCCTCAGCTGGTCTCTGCTGAGTTCACTGCTTATCTCGAAAGCAAGGGCATCCGTCATATACGCACTGCGTACTACCACCCCCAGGCCAATGGCGGCGTTGAACGTTTTCACCAGTCACTGAAGAACGGCCTCAGAGCACACATGGCCCAAGGGTGCTCTTTCACGCAGGCCATCCGTCACACTCTGCTGCACTATCGGGCCACACAGCACTCGACCACAGGCGTCTTCCCAGCCTCTCTCATGCTAGGCCGGGAACTGTGCATGCCCCTTGACAGGCTCCGCCCCTCCACACCTCAGGCACCTCCCTCTGGGGTCAGAGCCTCAGTCACTCGTCAGCAGACGCGGATGAAGCAACGGTTTGACCAGTCAAAACGAACCAGGGTGCCAGACATCAATGTGTCAGACTGGGTCAGGGTCCGCAGGCCCCACAGGGACAATAAAATGGCTTCACACTGGTCCTCTCCTCTCCAAGTCACCCGTCAGCTGGGCCCAGCCACTTACCTCCTCAGCGATGGCACTCGGTGGCACTCCAGTCGTCTACGGAAGGTGTCAGCTCCGCCACACACAGCTGGTGACACAACCATAGCCATTCCCTCAGCATGGCGAGACGCCCCGGGGCTTCATGCAGCTCCTACACGGGCCCCAGACATTTCTGGGCCTCAGCTTCCCCTGCCATCTCCCTCCCCACCTCGGCCTGCCCAGCCTCAGGCCGCCCCGCGACCTGTTCGCACACGTTTACGCCCTGGCCACCTAGAGGACTTTGTGTCAACCTTTCATGTTTGAAATCCTGCCGGGGGGGGGGGGGGATGTTATGTATGCACACATCGACAGTGCTGCATTTGATTTGGTGCTGTTCTATTGTGCTGGGATCGATTGGTGATGCCTGCGGGCTCTGGGTTGTTTGATCGGGTCTGCCTTTGATGCTGTGTCAGTCTAAATAAAGAATGCCACGGAGAGGTTGTGTCGAGCGACAGCGCTGTGTCCTGACGTGATTTCTAAATACAATACTATGGTCACAGTCACATGCATATAGATATTCACCACATATCTAGAAATACTGACAAATGTATCCAGCGATCCTCATTGTAATGTAAGGTAGTAATGCAAATCCGCCACAGGGTGGCACTGTTACGCTGTATGTTCCCCTGGGAATGCCGCAAATGGCGATGTTTGTCCGTTTTGCAACACCGTACCCCTAAGTCTTGTCCCGGGCAATAGGCTACGTTGATCAAATGTTTTTTTTTGTTTCTTCTGCCGGAAGGTGAGCAGTGTTACTGGCGGTCTGCATTATCATAAAAATATTGATATATATCGCACATATTGTCTAACTGTTTATTCTGTGCTGTTAATAGACAAGTTTGCTTATAACCTAGTTAAAGTTTGATGTCGAACATTGTATTTGGCAAGAGAAATGTGACAAAAAGTGTTGGCTAGCCTGTTGAGCATTAGCATGGGATATAACGCAGGATGCAGTATTATTTGAGCAGATTACCCATGGTTTTTTTGTTTAATTTTATGGGTAATAAGTGCCTTATTTAATTTATAATGGATGACATTTGCTGTGGTTTTGCAGTAAGGTAGCATTTTGATATGAGATGTGTTTATTTGCACATTTGCACTTTTTATTTTAATTTTATTGAGAAAGAAAAATGTTTTTTTTTGTTTCTTCTGCCGGAAGCTGTGAGTATGATGAGGCCAGCGGCCAGCTGATTGATGAGAGGTGAAGTGTAAGCGAGTGCCAATAAAGTGTCCGAGTCTCAGCCACGATCCCAAGCCTCCGCCTCCTTCCTTTTCCACGCAAACATCATACTACAACAAACACAACGCAGAGTCCCAGGGCGTGTAGGGAGACGACGGCCAAACGCAAAGTGCGGGTTACAGTAACTATGAAATTCTTCCTTCTTTTTAATTGTTTTTCCTTTTCTCAGCACCCGACTCGTGTTTACGAAATCGGTCGCGATGTTGAGCAGCGAGATGGAGCAACGCAATATGCAATGACAACGACAGTAAAAAAATAATAGTTTGGTAGATTTGTTCATGTGACCTTGACTAAGCATAATGGAATTGACACAGGATTTTCATTGTAGAAGCATGTTGGGTTATAAAATGGACATAAAAGATTATATTGTGGAGGATGAAAGAAAGGAGAAGAGACCACTTCTCCTTTTGACCACACAATCGTGGGGTCATTTATTCCACAAAAAAACTTCCAAGTCAACAGACTTTTATATTCTAAACCACGCCCTCAAGTCTACCCACAATCCTCCTGCTAACCCCTGAACCTACTGCTTTAAGGGGACCGTCTCTTCCATATAGTGCATATCTAACCTCAAAGTAGGTCACTACAATATATTAAAAAACAACAAAAAAACCTGCACGATTGGATTGCAGGCCAGGGGCGAGGCCCTAGTGGTGCGAGGCCTGGATTGCAGGCCAGGGGCGAGGCCCTAGAGGTGCGAGGCCCTGTGCGGTTGTACACTTTGCACAACTCGTGATGTTCTGTACATGTGCACGGACATGTGTGTTCGCGTGGGTGCATCGGTTTGCATATTCAAAACACGCCACCCAAACGCTAGTTTGCGTGCATTCACAGTCATTTGGTTAATGTGTTTTTCTTAAATGTGTTTGCATGTGTAGATGTGTACGATGTGTTCGTGTGCATGCGTGTGCGCATGTGTGTGTGTGTGTAAGGTTTTATGCTCTTGTGAGCACCTTGTGTGCTTGTGTGCTTGTGTGTGTCCTCTCTACATGCGATCCTCTCTGCTGCTGTCAGCCATCGTTATTGACAGATGAGGAGGGAAGGGTTGGTTACTGATGCAGTCGCCTGCTGTTGTCTGGGCTGATGTAAAGGGGAGGAGCTGCATGCCATTAAGCCAGTCCCAGATCCTCTCCCTCTGTTGCTCTCCTGTTCTGAGAGGGAGACGGACAAAGGAGATCTAAGGAGGGGAGATGAAGATAGGTGGCAGGGAGAGCAGAAGAAAGAGGAAAAAGAAGGAATGAGTGTGTTTTACAAGAGAAGCAGAGAAGGATATTATGAGAAAGAAACACAAAGTCCGAGGGCAAAAGAGAGGGAGAGAGAAGAGACAAAAATAGAGAAAGACTATCGAGTAGAATATAAAGACTATAGAGAAAGAGAGAGAGACTGCTCCTACCACCATATTGCTTGATTTACACAAACATTTATTTTTTCATTAGCGTTGCGAAGCTGGCAGGGTAGCCACTGTCATGACCCCCAAAAGGAGGACACCAAAGCCCAAAAAGCACAAAAGGAAAAACCAGCGGACATCCAATTCAAAAGACACAAAATGAACACAATAACTTACATATCTGCTGTGATCAAATTGAACAAAACCTGCTCTATAAACTGACATGATAAAATACATGTTCAACTCACCAAAGATGCCTACTTGTGATATTTAACCCCTTTCCTATCTGCTTACAAGATTTCCCTATTGGATAGGAATTTGTGGTACATCTCTGTACACTCTGTTCATACCGATTTGGAGCTCTGCCTTGACACTATCCACCTCAAGATGGTTTCTCTCAATTCTCCATGCTGTGCTCATCATCGAAGAAACTTGTTCTGTGCGAGTATTGCTGCATGAGTGAGAAAATGTAGGCGCTCACCTTCTTTAGCTTCCTGAGACGGATATCAGCTTGGCTGAACAATTTGAGATACCTCTCCTCTCTGCTGTGATTCTCTAAATCTAGAGAACTGAGAAATCTCTCCATAATTCCATATTCCCCATATAGTCCATCTATGTCAATGTCTGTTAGATTACAAGCCTGGATTGCATTACAGAATTGTTCAAAAGGCACTGTGCTTTTGAGGCCCAGTTTAAATACTTGGTTGTGAAAGCTCTGTTCAGACAAGCCATATCTGTATTTCTTGGCCCTTTCATAGAAAACAGTGAAGTCAACCTGACATCTCTTAGCTAGATCTGGAGTAAACTCTTTGTGGCTTTGCTGCTAACACCAGGCTCAGACAAATAAATAAAAATCCTTCAGTCTTTTCTCAAGTTGGCCCTTCAGATCACCCATTAGCTGATAAACTGAGGCGCAAAATGATTTGGCTTCCAGTGCCTCAATACAGTCAGTGAATAGTTTCAAAACATGAATGAGGAAGAGAAAGTAAGTCTCAGGCACATAACTGGCATTGCCTTCCTCTCCAAAGCATGTCCACAGAAATGTGGGACATTCTTCCTCACCTTAACTAGATCAATAGGTGGCAGTAATGTCAACCATCTTGTCACTACATGACACAAAATACTACACTCATCAACTTCCATCTCAGACTTCTCTCAGCTTTCCTGTTAGCTGAGATACTGAAATGGTTATAGAACTTAAGCAAAACACTTTTGACATTAATTTCCATTTTTCCTGCAGCATATTTGGATGCATGTGCAATATGTGAGCCAGACAGTTGGCAGCAAGAATGTCCTTTTGAGCCAGTTTTAGTTTTTGAAACGCACTGTTGTGTTTTCCACAGTTAACACTGGCATTGTCTGTGGTCTAAGCAGACACTTTGTTAAACTCCAGACCAGTTGTGTCTCACTTGGAATGTAGCTGGTTGGTAATAGCGTCTGATATTTCATCACAGTCATTGTAAAAATTGAGTGGCACATTTTGTACCCCCTTCTCAAAATTGAATTATCTGAGAACTATCAGAAAGCACTTTGTTGCACCTTTGTTTGAGGCATCAGTTGCAACAGAAAAATGCAGATTGTTTTCTTTAATGTGATCCACATGCCTCTCGACTGAGTATGGGGCTAGTACATTTGCACATAATGCTTTTGCCTTGGATTTTCCACAGGTCATACCTTTAGCAACTGATGAGTCCCCATATATCCCTGTCAAGTCCTGCGCTGCAATCCACACTTCTGTAGGATTGGTGATGTTTCACTGCATGATATACTTTGCATAGCCTGGCAGTCAGAGTTGATGAACGAGTACGATGAGTTGATGAACAAGCTCCTATCCCTAAGGGTGCGCTTAGCCACCCAGCGGGGGAAAATAATTTCCATCGCTTGTATCCGTGATCTCATTCTTTCAATTACCACCCAGAGTTTGTGACCATAGGTGAGGGTTGGACCAAAGATCAACTGACAAATTGAGAGCTTTGACTTCTGGGTCAACTCCCTCTTCACCATGACAGTCTGGTACAATGAATGCATGACTGCCACCATTGTCTGGATCTACCTGTCGACCTCCTACTCCATTTTACCCTCACTCATGAATAAGAACCCGAGATACTTGAACTCCTCCACTCGAGGCAGCATCTCACGCCCAACTCAGAGGGGGCAAACTATCTCGACCGCTTCACACTCCGCTGCAAACTGCCCCAATGCTTGTTGGAGCTCACAGATTGATGAGGCCACAGAACCACATCCTCCGCAAAGAGCAGAGATGCAATAATGAAGTCACCATACTGGATACCCTCCACCCTCTGACTGCGCCTTGAAAACCTGTCCATGAATATCATGAACAGAATTGGAGACAAAGTGCAGCCCTGGCAGAGTCCAACAACCGCTGGGAATGAGCTTGACTTAGTGCCAAGAGTGCAGACACAGCTCTCACTGCAGCTATAAAGGGACCAAACAGCAGCAATGAACCTGGAACCCACTACTCCTGCAGCAACCCCCACAGGAAACCCCGAGGAAAATGGTCAAAAGCCCTCTCCAGAGCCACAAAATACATGTTGACTGGACAGGCAAACTCCCATGATCCCTCCAGTATCTATGTGAGGGTGAAAAGCTGGTCCGCTTTTCCATGGCCAGGATGGAATCCGCATTGTTCTTCCTGAATCCAGGGTTCGCCAATCGGCCAGTCTCCTTTCCAGCACCTTGGAGTAAGCTTTCCCAGGGAGGCTAAGCAGTATGATACCCCGATAGTTGGAGCACAGTCTCCGGTCCCCCTTTTTTATGATGAATAGTTTATTTTTTCACGATAAACAAAACATATATACAAGTATTTCAATTAAAATGACGTGGATATTAAACTAGAATGCGATGGAAATGAAACAAAAACAACCAGACCAAAAATAAATAAAAGACAGGAGTGACATACTGAGAAAAGGGAAGAAAAAAGAGAAAAAAAGAGAAGACACAAAAAACAAACAAAAGAAAAAACATGACTGCATTGCGTAGAGTGCTTAAAAGTTTACAGCATTCCTTGTCAACGGGTATTCTCACCAAATGTATCTCTCAGTTATTTGCGTTTTATGTGATATGGAAGAGAATGTTACTGTTATTTTCATGAGCTGGAAACGCTATTAAACGCTCGATATATAAGAATGGTACTGCCCCCATTTCAAGTGATATTACTCCACCTTATCAAGCAGCCTATATAATAACTGTTCTAGGGCAGCCAGCTGACCAAGAGGAGTGTGCCACAAAGATGGCGCTGGTGCAGAGGAAGCTTTCCATTCTTTTACCAGGAGTTTCCATCCTAACATAAGGGCAGTCTGGGTCCAGTCAGCAAGCGGTGGAGTCAAATCACTTAATGCAGAGGGATCACTCAAAATAAACAGACAGGAGGAGAAAGGGATGTCTAGGCCAGTATTTTTTTTTTAATCGATATGTATAGCAGACCAGAATGCCTGTATTTTTAGGCAACTCCAAAGCATGTGTACGAAAGCACCATCTTTGTCAAGACACCTCCAGCACTCGGAGCTGTCCACCAAACCCATTCTACACAGCCTAGATGGTATTCAGTTGTCCGAATGAGCCACATGGGCCCGCCCTCTTGTGGGCCCATCGCCTGTGAGATGAGGAGTAGGAGCCGAATGCGATGCCACATGGGTGGTGGGTTAGGTCAGAGGTCCTGGAGGGGGGGGGGCTGGATTTATGGTGCCAATAACCTGCAAAATAATACTGATGTTGAAAATAACCGTGATTGTAAATACGCACATTCAGAGTGCCCGCACGCACCATTGGCCAATAAAAACGCAACTTCTTTCACAGTAACCAATAAGACCCAGTGTAACACAGTGAGTTCTATTACTCCGAGAGTTAATTTACCAGCGCACAGGATAGGCTAGTTATTGAATAACAAGGGTGTAGAATTAGGTAGGGACGGTAGGGATATGCCCCTACCAATATTCAGTAACTACCGAATTGTCCCTAGCAATAATTTTGAGTAAAAAATTAATATATAACCACTGTTGTCCATCGGTATATTTATGCAACACTTTCCTAGTATCTACTAACTTGAGATACAGCGCCCTGGGTCCTTTGACTTAAACCTACTTATACCAAACTGACAAAGAGGTTGCTTGTATAACAAAAACAGTCTATTTATTTATGACAGAATAAAATAAAATAACATATATCCCTCAGAGCTCCTTTAAAAATGTCGAAAGGAAATAGTCACTCAGAGTTCTTTTAGAGTGCGAGGTAAGTTACTCCAATCAAAACAAAAATATACACAATAGCCCTTATGCCTTTTAACTAGGTAATGGAAAATGAAATGACAGCCAAGTACCAATTAACTAATACTTACTATTACCTTTGACCTTTGTGGGCCCACATACAAATTAAATAAACAAACACAGGCAATGAACACAAATAAAATAACCCCCCGTCGCAGGCCTGTTTTTGCTGGGTGTGACGTGTGACAACTCACAGTTTCACCGGTGGAAAAACTTCACTCAATGAGCAATAACGTTTGGGTTACTCACAGATGGCGAACTGATCAGTCTTTCGACCAAGGCGATGAAGAAAACAGTCCTGACTCGGTCCTATAGTGATGAAGAAAGGAAACGAATGGTCTCACACGAAGCCAGAGGTGCAACTGTGCTGTTCCGGTCACACGGTGCGCTATCCGGTGTCCGTCTGCGCCTCAGTGTCCCATCAAAGCCCCGGAGCCGACGCCCCGTCTTATACAGACAGTGAGACTTCGGTAGCAAGTTACCCAGTTAGCTTGGGTAGTGGTGCTAGCCAGGAGGCTACATAGCTTCGACGCTGGTACAAGTGTTTCTGCAGTTAAAAGTGGCAACCAAACAGGCTCTCTGTGAGCACATACATTACACACTCGCCCAGATTAAATACTACGAACTACTGACTGTTTAGACTCTTCGTCTGTTTGTCTAACGCCGTATCAATTCAACCCCCAGCCGCCACTAGCTTCCTCAACCTATCTCTGCCCTTCGCCCGCTCTCAGGTAGCGCGCTCTTTTCCTGTGTTAGTCCCGCCTCTTAGCCAATCATATTTACTGAAACGTGAGGGCTCTCTACATTACCCAATCAGAAGCAAGTAAAACACTGAAAACCGGGCATGCTACTTTGACCCACCTCGTGTTGACGTTCATTCTTTTCTAATTTTTTGGGAACCTATTTCATTTATTCATTTTTTTGTCACGTACAATTGTTTTTTACATTGCAACAATACAATGTTAGAGTTTCAGTACATGGGAGAGTCAAAACATAAAAAGTAATAATTATAGTCTAAATATAATACAATGGGAAACAAGGGAAAATAAAAGGAATAAAATAAAATACATAAACAAGGAAGGGTTGACTCAAAAATAAACTTAGGAGATCGATGATCACATGATGATAAGAGTCACTGTTAGGAGTCTTTCAGGACATTCATTCTTTACATTTTGTATATGCTTCACGTCACATCTCAAATAAACTATCTGCATGTTGTTTTTAAAGAGACGTTACACAGACTGATATGGCATTTTTACTGTGGGGTTTCATCAGTTAGACATTTTAGCTCTGGGGATAAACCCAGGGGTTACATTTAGTAAACGAACGGTTGACAGATCTCCTTCTCTACTACGAGTCCCACCTCCCAAACGCAATACCTCTAACATGACTGGTTTTGCCGTTTCTAGTTAACATGTGAGGCTGTAGCTACATCTGGTTGTAAGAAGCGCAAAGCTCCGTCAACTAGATGTGCACGTAGGCTAAGTGGAGTAATGGGTAGCTGCAGACAAACATGGCGCTGGAGCATGGGCATGTTGACACAGATAGGCGTGTCGACACCCATCCCAACCCTTAACCACCTATTTGTGTATGTGTGCGTGCGTGCGCGCGCGCGTGCGTGTGTGTGTGTGCGCGCGTTTGGCGGTTAGGCTAATTTGGTGATATGTTCAGTCAGGATGGCAGCCAAAAAAGAAAGGAGGATGTAATATCCATAGGTCAGGATATAATGATATGACCCAGAATAGGTCCGTGACATTAGGAGCAACTTTACAAGTCAAACTCTAAGTCAGTTAAAGAAAATATTTTCTCAGTTGCTAATTTGCAGAGTCAACAATAATAGTTATAATACTCAACTATGCTATACATGATTTTCCTCGCTGTTCGTATGGCATGCATCAATGTGCTATTTTTTTCTCAGGTGATAGAAGCAACCCCACTGCATAGTTGCTCAGACAGATGAGGAGTGGCAGGTGGAGAGGCAGGGTCACAGGTGAGGTTGAATAATGACTTGGTGATATGTTAGTCGTAAGATTCAGTATTGTGACAAATGCTAAGCTGATGATGTACTGTATAACAATGGTTCATCAATATATGTTTGAAATGAGAGCTTTGGATAGATAGACAGACAGACAGACAGACAGACAGACAGACAGACAGACAGACAGACAGACAGACAGACAGATAGACAGATAGATAGATAGATAGATAGATAGATAGATAGATAGATAGATAGATAGATAGATAGACTTTATTGATTCCAAATTGGGAAATTCTTGTGTTAGAGCAGCAAGTTGTCCAGGCATTGCAAGGGAACAGCAAATACACAGTAAATATTCATATCAACACTAGAAGAAAGAAGTACATATCAATAGAAAAATAAACACAACAAAAAACACCAAAATAGAATAGTTCAAGGGATAATATAAGTAAAAACCTTAACATACTCTAAATATAAATATAATAAAATATATAGGATCCAGCCTCCCCACGACCCTGAGAGCAGGATAAGTGGTTTGGATAATGGATAGATGGATGGATATATCTATAGAAAATGTATAGAACACACAATGTAAATAATATAGTAGAATACACTATACAATAAAATATAAACATGAAAACATACTATAAACAAGTGTACAAAGTAGTTAACGTTTTAAAAATACAACAAAGTAGAGTAGGAGTATAAAATGTGCAAATTCAGAAATAAATAAATATGTGTGTAAATGAAGATATTCAAGGCACATATGTCACTGTTCATATGGCATGCATCAATGTGTCATTTTATCAGGTGACCGAAGCAACCCTGTAGTTCTGACAGAGGAGGAGAGGCGAGGTCGCAGGTGAGGGCTTGTAACAACATCATTATAAGAGTAAATGTAGATATTTGTTTTGTATTACACTGAGGTCACACTGGTATACTAAGAGGTCTCTTAAGCAGTCAATCATACATGGTTTTAATAATATGGACATGCATATCATTGTTTTTCAATTATGAAAGTTTTCTTATTTAGATGTTCTAACATGAAGTAGTAGAAAGCTAAACTGTAATGTTGTTGGCTTACATAATCAAAATTGTGTAATTATTGTCTCAAGAACATATTGACAGCAAAAAAAAACCTTAATGAGTGTGTTGGCTACTATATCTAATATAAACAATTAACACTGTCAAATAAATCCAACCATTGTGTATATCCTGTACTGTACATTGTACATATACTGGTATGCTCTGTCGTGTCCATCTACCTCAGGCATGTATGTAAGTAACCTGCTAACATCTATTTCAGCATCTCTGATATATTCTCTGCACCACTGCACTTTATCACCACTTACTTCGTCTGTATATTGTCAATCCTTGTGTATATATCTGGGGATTGTTGTATTGTAGTGTTGTTATTCTATGTTGAATACACTGGGAGAACCACGAAACCAGAGTCAAATTCCATGCATGTGCAAACCTACAAGGCCAATAAACATGATTCTGATTCTGATTCGGAAATAAAGGTTCTAGATGACATGAAATTGCAGTCAGATTCAGAAGTCTATCATACATGCAAAAAGCCTCATCTTCCAGGGGGGCCTGTCGACTGCTTTTATGTCCCCACCGATGTCAAAAATCAAACCTACACCCTTGCAATACCATCAAAAGGAGGACAAATAGGAGTCCATCCAGACGTTCCGCCGGATGCTGGACAAAGAGCTGGGAAACCAGACACACCGTCCAAAAGCTGGGCATATGACCACCCTAGATGCAGCCCAGAGGCCTATACCATGAAGCAAGTTCAACACATTCAGCATAGCATTTCGTTAGCTGGCCTCACTAGGCCTAAAAACTGCAATCATGCATAAGCGGTGGCGACGGTGGTCATCAACTCGTTATGTCTTCTCAGGTTTTCCCAAACTAGCTATAAGCCCATTCACATGAAAGGGGCAGTGTTTGCACCATACGACCAATCCTAAACACGGACAAGTCTACCAGGGCCACAGAGTTTACACAAGATGAGAAAACTGTAATATTAAACAAATAGGAAGAATTGAAAAATATAATCCAGGCTAAAAGCAACACAGCTGTTGCTGCCAAAGGCAGGAAGGAAAGCTGGCAAAACACTGCCGACTGTGTGAATGCACAAGTTAATAGGCTTATCACGATCACTGCCCAATCATTAAGGCACGAGTATATATGACTATAATTACAATTGTATATTCCATTAAATTAATGTGTTGCTCAGATGTATTCTTATGGTGTGCAAGGCAATTTTAGCCTTTCAGCTTCAAACCCTGAGTGTCCATGCAGGCAATGTGCCAGTATGACCCAACAATGAGTAGCCTTATTCATCCTTTACATGAAAGTTGATGCCCTAGAATGACTTGCGATTGACAAAATTGTCTTAATTCACACCTAGACATACTGTGATGGGAATATGGGTGCAATTGTACCAATCTCTCCATGGTACCCTATTGAAAGGAGTAGGCTGCATTTAATATAGACGCGTTCCCTTGTTTACATGCACTGAATGTGCGTGCGCAGATTGTGAGGCAAAAAGGGGCCACGAGTCTTGCGTTTGTAAACGTTACTACGTTCATTTCGAAGAGATCATCACGGAGAAACTGATTTAAAACGAAACGAAATGCCTCACAGTTGTTGCGCTGTCGGTTGTACAAATCGTGAAGATGGTAAAAGCAAGCACCTGCATTTTTATCGCATGCTGAAAGGGAAAACTCCAACCGAAATATGAAGAAGATAGGTGTGGATTCACGCGATCCGTCGGGAGGACTGGAAGACGCGGTCAGAAGAGCAAATATCAAACGCGAAGATTTGCAGAGAACATTTCATATCTGGTATGTATCCGTTTCTTACACAAACAAGTATTGTGATTGAACATACGTAAGTAACAGCTCTAAATGTGACACTGTCCCAGTAGAGCAACTGTCAAACCACAGTTTGAGTTGTTAATGCCTAGCCTTCCTCAAATTTGGCAACGATTTAATCAGCTTTCTTGTGTCATGATGTTTGAAGTCATAATTTGATTCCAGCCTCGATCTCATAACCATAAAAACAATTCAACTTTTGTTGAATACAAACAATTCAACCATACAAACAATTAAACTACGAGGGCTTACCTTTGATTTGATGAAGCAAAACTTGTTTTCCTTCGATAACGGATGGTAAAAGCAGTCTCGGACATGTCCACCAACAAAGTAATTGTATGCTTCTAAAGACTTGTAAGCCTTCATTGATTCTTTGGTAAATATACTTGATGTGTCTATGAGATATTCAGTCACATCCCTCCAGCCGATGTTTAGCAACTTCGTGATGTCACTTGTCCACTGAGCCTCAGCCAGCATAAACGGATCGGGAAGTTTTTCTCCAGTGCTTTGCGGAAGTTTCGACTCGTAATGCTTTCTGTCTTCCCCGCTTAGACCTTCTGAGTTTTCCATTTTCTCAAATTTCCAACTTTTCTCCGTTTAATTTCCAAGTTTCACACGCTGTCATCAGTGAGTTTCAGAGGTACGCACGTTGTTTCTCGGCCATGTTTTGCCACACGTTCTGCGCGCGCATCTTGTTTACGGCGCAGTTTTTGCGTAACATGATAAGGGGTCTATACAAAAATAACGTCATAGGGTCTACAACTATTTATAGCAATGCTTATATTTCGGTGGGGATGTGTCCCTACCAACTTTCAGGAAAGCTGAAAAATCCCTACCCACATGCAGACCCGTAATTGTGGCTAAAATTTAAATTTTTTAATTCATTCGATTGGGTGCTGTTGCGCTCGGCCAGAGAGGGTATTCTGGAAGTGGGTCTGGCTCAGCGCCCTCTGTAGGTCAGGCTTACTGCGCATGAACAGAGTCGCGCTACACCACCTCTACAGTCAGTGTACTACCTATCGATGGAGACAAATGATGGATGGAGACTAAATAGTTTGGTTTTAATCTAAGAAAAAGACTGAGGTGTGCTATTTCAGCACAATGGACAATGAAATTGATTTATATTTATGGAGCACAGCTGCTGATATTCGAGAACAATGGTTGGTGCCATGGATTTGGAGCAATAAAAAAAGTAAGCCGGGCTAAACTAGCGCTGCAGGCAACCAAGGATAGAAGGCAAATGAATACACGGTTTGACATTGAGTGGTGCACGGTGGCGCAGTGGTTAGCGGAGGCGCCTCACAGCAAGAAGGTCCTGGGTTCGAGCCCCGGGGTAGCCGAACCTTGGGGGTTGTCCCGGGTCGTCCTTTGTGTGGAGTTTGCACGCTCTCCCCGTGTCTGCGTGGGTTTCCTCCGGGTACTCCGGTTTCCTCCCACAGTCCAAAGACATGTAGGTCAGGTGAATTGGCCGGACTAAATGGCCTCTATAGGTGTGAATGTGTGTGTGTGTGTGTGTGTGTGTGTGTGTGTGTGTGTGTGTGTGTGTGTGGTGGAGGGGGGGCTGTGATGGCCTGGCGGCCTGTCCAGGGTGTCTCCCCACCTGCTGCCCAATGACTGCTGGGATAGATTCCAGCAGTCCTGAGAGCAGGATAAGCGGTTTGGATAATGGAAGGATGGACATTCAGTGATGTTGGATGCCCATACAGCTACACAGCCAAATAGCCTACACAATCAAGCCACATATAATCAACCCACACATGACAACAAACTGCAAGTGTGCAAGCAACGTGAGGCCAACTGTTAATACAATAACCCAGCAGACACGGCGGTCTACAACACTAGCAGCAACAAACAATGCTATTTTTGAAAATGGCCAGTTAGCCAGCATCTATGACTATGCAGTGGGCATGGGCGCAAGTCCATGACTACTGGGATGCATCCAGCGCTTTACCTGTGACCCTCAACCATAGGGTTAGTGGTTGTGTTAGGAAGGGCACATTTTGCCAAATCAGTATATTTGGCAAAATCATAAAATCATATTTTGTAGGAGCACAGCTGATGCCATAACAGGCTGAGTCATCATTGTGTTTCAATGGGGGGGGGGGTACCTGGTTGTCCCTACCGCCTCTCCAGGTAGAGATGGCCGTTGGTTCACAGAGGAACTCAACGCCATCCGCGCGTTATTATGGATCCCGCTGCTTTTCTGGGCAAGACACGCCCTGCGTAGCATCCAGGCGCTAGGATTACAGGAAGATCCACCCCTACTCTGCCTCTGATTAGCTAACCTTACACCTAACACCTAACTGGCGTTTCTGTTGCAAAATCATGAAATGTGCTAGCTATTAGCGCGATTTGTATGAAACTTTGCACGTATCATTTATATACCCTCGTAACCGTGGCATTTATGATGCCTATAGTTTAAGAGGTGTACTGCACTTTAAAGTTCTGCACAAGAGGTTTTTTTTAATTTACTTCAGATTTGATCACAACCAACAAACATGGCTGACTCTAAATTGAAAGTGTAATTGACCTGAAATCAAGCCATTTGTGACAAACATCATTCAATTTACATGAAAATTACATATTGTGGTGTACACTTGATATACGGCAACATAATGTATAATTGACAGGTGTGCAGCACAGTCACACAGTGGACACAGGAAGTGATATTTAACGCCTTCATGCAATGTCCAATATTCATTAAAATGTATACTGGTGTCAGGTAACCTCCAGTAAATATATTGCTGCGTTAATAACTCACATGTAAAACACCAGCTACTAGCAACAGGACGTGTAGGCTAAACGAGACAACACTTAATCAGATGTATACACAACTTCAAATATGTCATCTCCAGTGCCACATACTGCACACAGGAAATAACATTTCACCCATTCAAACAGTGTCTGATAAGCCTTGAAATTCAGTCATGTCAACAGACCTCCAGTAGCAATACCGCGGCTGTGGCCTCCTCCGAGGTGCGGGGGCCCCTCCAACGCCGCTTGCGGTTTTAATTCTATATTTTGCTTCCTTTCCTTAACGATAACCTGGCCCTCAGCAGGTGATCGCATATAAAACGCTTAAAGCTATGATCCAGAAGACTGGCCACGTTTCACAAACACAAAGTTAATGAAAAACAAATAGAAAAAAAAATCTGATAATATATGTGAAAACTATACATACCTAAGAATATAGCAATATCTAAAGATGCATTCGGCATAGGGCTGGGATGAGAGAATGATAAGTAACTTTCAGAATGAAGTCTTGAATAAAGGGATTCAGATTTAGCCCTTCTGTTCGGTGTCTTCCCTCTACAGTGTCTACAGCTGTATATGTAAATGTCAAGCCCAAAGCACACGTGCACGCACGCACGCACGCACGCACGCACGCACACACACACACACTTTTCTGACTTTGACAAATCACAAAGCCACAAAGCATGCATTTTAATATGTGAACTACAGCTTAGGTACAGTAACGCTCTGTTCTTTGAATATGAACTGTATTTGATCATGATATCTGTATGAAATGCCTTTCAATGCAAATTAATACAATGCAGTTTCCTGTTTTGTTCCAAAATGTCTGACTTAAGAGGTCTACATGCAATCCCTCTTTTGAATATTTCAACATGGGAAGGCTTCCACACCAGAGACGAGCGTTGCATCCCAGTGTTGTCCTCCCAGGGGCCCCAATAGTGCTACTGTAGTTATCTGGAAGGCTGTACTGGCAAATGTAAATGTGGGCCTGGGTGCACATCACACACCCACACACACACACACACACACACGTTATGTCTGCTCAAGCACCTCTACAAATATATCAGCATAAAAATGCATGAAGGAGAAACATGCAAATGCAAACAATTTGAGTCTATCTATACATACAGACACACAAAAGCAGAAATACACTCATACTCACGTTCATAAAAAAATAATGTACCTGCACACAAACAAATCTGTACACACACAAAAAAAAATAAATTGCATACTACATGTTTGTTTGTGTGCACATATCCATCCCTAGCTATGCATTACAGCGGTGAAAGTAAATGCACGTTGGCCCTCATGTGCCGGCACATTTACTCGTATGAATACTGCTGCGCATGAGAGAGAGAAGAGAGGAAAAAGAAAGAACACACGTCAAGCATCGCATCTATAGTTACACCCCAAATCCTTGAATATGGACACATTACTTACACCCCCCCCACACACACACACACACACACACTCCACTCATACCCACCCCTATAACAATCCCGCACCCCCTAGGCAGTTGAGTGGCAGAGTGGCAGGGGACTTAACACAATTTTAGGAGCAGAACCAAAAATCCTTTTTAAGGGGATGATTTCCTTCATGGTCATGTGGACAGAGGTCTCGGGGGCTGCACACAAAGGGAAGTTCAAAGTCATCCAAGTCAGTGTTGAAGCTACAGTCTCGCAGACCTCTGAGCACACAAATATCCATTTTGCTATCACTGCTGTATTGGATAAGATAACAGCCCAGACAAGGATACCCAAATCCTGACGACTTTTGGAGTTCTTCTTGTTATTGGTTACTGTTGATTGGGACTTTCACCACTTAGAGTGAGTGATGAGAGAGAGAGAGAGAGAGAGAGAGAGAGAGAGAGAGAGAGAGAGAGAGAGAGAGAGAGAGAGAGAGTGAGAGAGAGAGAGAGAGAGAGAGAGAGAGAGAGAGAGAGAGAGGATGAACAAGTAATCAAACATCATGTTAACTCAAGACAACTTCATGCTCACCCAGTCATTGACCATAGCTCCGTTTACAAATTGTTTTCATGGCTTGTGAATGTTTAACGTTTTAAGAAAAAAAAAGTTAACTTAGAATCAGGCCAAGATGCAAAAAGAAAAAAAAAGCTGAAGGGTGGGGGGGTATTATAACCTGAAGCCAAATATAGTGTGTGAGTGTCTGTGTGTTTTTGCATGAGTAAGAGAAAGTGAGTCAGACGGTCAGAGAGAGAGAGAGAGAGAGAGAGACAGACAGGATGCATACTTGTATGTGTGTTTGTGTGTGATCATGTCTGTCTCCTGGGTTCCCTGGTTGCAAAGCTCGTTGGCCCAAAATGTCTGTTGCCTTTAATGAAAAAAGGAGGAAGCAGACGGGAAAAAAAAATCTCCCTCAAAAAATGTTGTACCCAGGTGAAACGCAGCCAGGCAGAATGCTGCATCCATTCCTGCCCAGGGGCACGGACCTGCACAAGATGCTTCTCCAGTAATAGCCCCTCAGCACACCCTGCAGCGGACTTTAGGCCCGTCTCCCCTGCAGTGACACAGGAGCTTGATCTCTCTGTGTGTGTGTGTGTCTAACATAGTGTAGGGTCAGTTTATTCATGTTTCTGTGTCTATGCATGCATAATTGTGTGTATCTGTCTGTCTTAATGCAGGGATAGTTTGTGTGTTTGTGTATTCGTTTGTCTGCAGAAATACTACAGGGAAATTCTTATGTGTGTATGTGTGTGTGTGTGTGCGCATTTTTTCCCCCCAACAATGCCCCAAAAACGGCATGTACGTATTATATGTTCATGTATATACAGTGCATCCGGAAAGTATTCACACCGCTTCCCTTTCCCCACATTTTGTTATGTTACAGCCTTATTCCAAAATGGATTAAATTCATTTTCCCCCATCAATCTACATACAATACCCCATAATAACAAAGTGAAAAAGGTTTTGTAGAATTTTTTGTAAAATTATTAAAAATAAAAAACTGAAATATTGCATGTACATAAGTATTCACACCCTTTACTCAGTACTTGGTTGAGGCACCCTTGGCAGCGATTACAGCCTCAAGTCTTCTTGGGTATGAAGCTACAAGCTTGGCACACCTATATTTGGGGTATTTCTCCCATTCTTCTCTGCAGACCCTCTCGAGCTCTGTAAGGTTAGATGGGGAGCGTCGCTGCACAGCTATTTTCAGGTCTTTCCAGAGATGTTCAATGGGGTTCAAGTCTGGGCACTGGCTGGGCCACATAAGGACATTCGCAGACTTGTCCCGAAGCCACTCCTTCGTTGTCTTGGCTGTGTGCTTAGGGTCGTTGTCGTGTTGAAAGGTAAACCTTCACCCCAGTCTGAGGTCCTGAGCGCTCTGGAGCAGGTTTTCATCAAGGATCTCTCTGTACTTTGCTCCATTCATCTTTCCCTCAATCCTGACTAGTCTCCCAGTTCCTGCCGCTGAAGAACATCCCCACAGCATGATGCTGCCACCAACATGCTTCACTGTAGGGATGGTATTAGCAAGGTGATGAGAGGTGCCTGGTTTCCTCCAGACGTGACGTTTGGCATTCAGGCCAGAGTTAACTCTTGGGTTTCATCAGACCAGAGAATCTTGTTTCTCATGGTCTGAGAGTCCTTTAGGTGCTATCTGGCAAACTCCCAAGCGGGCTGTCATGTGCCTTTTACTGAGCAGAGGCTTCCGTATGGCCACTCTACCATAAAGGTCTGATTGGTGGAGTGCTGCAGAGATGGTTGTCCTTCTGGAAGGTTCTCCATCTCCACAGAGGAACGCTGGAGCTCTGTCAGAGTGACCATCGGGTTCTTGGTCACCTCCCTGACCAAGGCCCTTCTCCCCCGATTGCTCAGTTTGGCTGTGCGGCCAGCTCTAGGAAGAGTCCTGGTGGATCCAAACTTCTTCCATTTATGAATGATGGAGACCAATGTGCTCTTCGGGACCTTCAAAGCTGTAGAAATTTTTTTGCACCCTTCCCCAGATCTGTGCCTCGATACAATCCTGTCTTGGAGGTCCACAGATAATTCCTTTGACTTTATGGCTTGGTTTCTGCTCTGACATGCACTGTCAACAGTGGGACCTTATATAGACAGGTTTGTGCCTTTCCAAATCATGTCCAATCCATTGAATTTACTACAGGTGGACTCCAATCAAGATGTAGAAACATCTCAAGGATGATCAGTGGAAACAGGATGAACCTGAGCTCAATTTTGAGTGTCAAAGCAAAGGGTGTGAATACTTATGTACATGCAATATTTCAGTTTTTTATTTTTAATAAATTTGAAAAAACTTCTACAAAACCTTTTTCACTTTGTCATTATGGGGTATTGTGTGTAGATTGATGAGGAAAAAAAAGGAATTTAATCCATTTTGGAATAAGGCTGTAACATAACAAAATGTGGGGAAAGTGAAGGGGTGTGAATACTTTCCGGATGCACTGTACGTGTGTGTGTGTGTGTGTGTGTGTGTGTGTGTGTGTGTGTGTGTGTGTGTGTGCTGCAGTGACACAGACAGCAGGTGTATGTGTGTGCGTATGTGTTCATAGAAGTGAACAAACGCACCGTTTGTTCACTTGTGTGTAAACAGTAAGAAAGCACACATTTTAAGCCTGTTTCACATTTAGAAGAAAGAAAGATGAAAAAGGAGTGTAAGACGTAGAGGACCGTGATGGTGGTGTGGGTTGTTAGACTGATGGTGGCAGTGCTGTAGTAGAACCCCTCTAGCCAGTGAATGTAGGGTTAGGTTGACCCTTAAGTCAGGTTTACGCTACAAAATTTTTACCTGGATTATAGCCAGGATTCATCATTATCATCATCATCATCATCATCATCATCATCATCATCATCATCATCATCATCGGCAGTCACTCGGGATCGAGTATGACTGTCCTCCTTCTGGATCCCTCTGGGTCCTCAGGTGGGCGTAGAGGTTGAGCCTGGAGCCTCATAATGGGAGGACTCCTGCACGTGACAGCTTTTTACATGGAGAGGCTGATGCGCCTGCAGCCACTGTCCTTGGCAGGGGGTGGCCAGAGTCCAATGGCATGGAGAACCAGGGCAATTGGGGACCACCCTTTCTTTCAGCCTTCATCCACCTTCACTGCTGTTGTGACCTGGAGACATCGTCTGCCAGTTCCGCCGTTGAGGTCTTTGTTGGATCGTGCTTCATCTGGAACCTCCCCCCTTGACCTTTGGGTGAGCCTACCAGGAGCCAAGCTCTGGACGGCATAACTCTTGGGATCATTGGTACACGCAAACTTCTCCACCATTGCAAGGTGGCGATCCAGGAGAAGAGCCAGGATTCAAAGTTGGTCCGAGTCTACAGTTGTCTGCGTTAGTCTGGTTGGAGGGGACGTTTAGCTCCAGAAATTGAGAAATGTGAGGGGTACAGACTCCAATTTATTACCTCCAGATTTAGTTTTAGGCAAGTCAGAGCTGCCACAATTATATCAGGTACACTCTAAGGTGCTGGTTAACTATTGGACAGAACACATGTTGGGTTGAAAGAACCCAACAAGATGGGTCGTTAATTTAACCCAGAAGCTGGGTTTCTCAACCAAACCAAATACTGGTTCATTCTGACAAGGATGCTGGGTTAAAATGACCCGGAAATTTGGTCTGACCTATCAACCCATTACTGGTTTATATTGACCTCTTTGCTGGGTTTATTTGACTTTTCAATTAAGTTATTATTTCCAGGTTTTTGCACAGGTAAAACATTACATTATTTACATGTGATGAGTACATAATAGTGAAACAGGGTCAGATGGTATCAGCCAATATAGATTTAAACAATTTAACAAGGAAAATAAGTAAGAAAATACATCATACCATATTTTATGACCTTTTCATTCTATAACATTTAATAAGTTGTACATTCATTCATCTATTCAAGACATAGGCTACTAGATTATTTCATTTAATTTATATTCTGTTTAGATTCTAAAATAAACAAATAAACAAACATGGATTCTAAAAACAGATAAAAACAAGACAATCCAAAATCGTCAAATATAGCAGGCTAAAAAGCTGTGTGTGTGAGGTCATTCTGTGTGCAGCAGTTAGCTAGCACACATCTCAAGTAAATCAGTTATGCACATGCCAGTGCTGATTTTAAAAATGCCACTGTAGGGGAGGGTGGTTTGGTCCCCAGCCCATACACAGCCTCCTAGAGGAACCCCCAGGCTGAGGCACAAGATTTTGGAAAATTGATGTCAAAAACATAAAATGTTTTAAAGCACACATCCACTGCCCCTAGCAAGGAGTTCTCTTCAACAGCTTGACCCACAAGGACAACGAAAGCCTGTGAGCAAAAACCTTCATCTCCTAAGGCAAGGGCATAGGGGTATGATGGCCTGTTGACCTCTGCCTGTTGGAGGTACCCCACCATATTGGTTCCAACCTGCAACACAAGGACAAACAAAATACAGAATAAGGATGGATTCAAAACTAAACCAATTATTTCTTAAAGAGATGTCACTTAAGGTTACGGTTATCATTTCTTAAAGAGATGCTACTTTCTAAAAGTTAATTACAGGCTGGAGGTCAACGAAGGCCTTCCTTGCCTTTTGAAGAGCTGGGTACAGTTTTTCCCCCCCACTTTATGCACTGGGGGTGGCAGGAGAATTGGCAATAGCCTCGGTGCCAAAACTGCTTTGGCATCTGTAAGGAGAAACCAGGAGGAAAATAGGGGCAACTTACTAAAGGAAAGACTAATCTGAGGAAGAGCTGATTGCTCAAAACATCTATTTTGATGTTGATTAAAAGCACTGAGGGAAATTAATAAGTGTGTTGAGTAACTATTTCTTTTTTTTTTTAATGTTGTCTCTGTCTGCTTTCAAGCTAGTGGGTTTTTTTTCTCTCTGGAAAACCTAAAAGGTTAAAAACAGTCATACCTCATGTCATTGTGTCCATGTCCAGAAGTTTCCTGTCCGTGTTGCCAGGTGGAGGACTTTATCTGCATACATGGGAAGCCACTGCTCAAATAACTTTGGTGCAGCCTCTTCATATAACGCTTGGAAGTCCTGAGAAATCTAACAGAAAGACAAATCAGAATTATTATGATTACTTAGAAATGAAATGTAATAATAATTATTACACAGACATGATATTACATTGAATATTATTACACAGACATTATATTACACTGAATATTATTACACAGACATGATATTACACTGAAAATTCAAACATTAATAAAATGACAGAACTTAAGAAGTACAAAGAGAATAATAGAATGACAGAAATTAAGAAGTACAAAGAGAATAATAGAATGACAGAAATTAAGAAGTACAAGGAGAAGTCATGGATGTCCTTAGCATATTCTCTTATGATAGCCAATTTTTTCTACCAATCAGGAGAAATTCTATTTTTAGTGATGTAACTATTACATCAGTAATAGATAATGTGGAAATTAAACTTATTTAAAATATATGGTCTTATGGTTTAGCTGCAGAATTCTCTTTGCACCTCATCAGAAAGATTTCAGATAGGGTGTTGGGGTATTGGGTAATACCTACCATGCCTGGATGTGTGAGTCTTGGGAAGTCATGGAGGACCTCCTGAATTGTTTTTGAGCTGTTTCCTCTCTCTGAGCCAATGAGCTCTGAAAACTGCCTTGGCCCGCATACATTCCTCAACCTGCTTGGCTGGCTTGGTGTTATTTTTTAGCCACTTAATCAGCTGCTCAGCCCTTTCCTGAGATATATAGGTGATGCTATAATGACAAAAGACACAATTAACTGTGAAATAAAATTAATGTGTGGATATACAACAGTTGTATAATGGTAGAATTAAGAATTTCAGCGTTGCAAAATCATTATGGTCCTTAGCCCAAATGGAGTGTAAGGGTCATTTCAGAGTCTACACAAGCTACGCGGCTGTGAATGCATCAAAATATGCAAGGGGGGTTTGACACGTACTTATTTTTGTAATGCAATGCAAATGCAAGTGCCATTTACCGCTATTCTAAAGTAAGGTGTTATGTAGCAACTGACGTGTGTTCTCCATGTACGAAAAGTACATGCGTGAGCCTTCCATTTACAACTGCGTCTGTGTCGCTTGCATAGACTATGAAACAGCCCTAACAGTACAAAAAGCTATTTCAGACATATGTTACCTGTTGCTACTCTCTGTACTTCCATCAGACCACTAATTTGTGACTCTGTCACAACGTGACAGTTCATTTAAACTTCACAACGAACTTGGCGAATTGATATGCAAGTGTAAAACGGTCAAAAAACATATAGTAGCTAAACCATTTATGACCCTGTAGAGAACCTCAGTCGGTGCTAAAATGGCACATTAATACTGCTGGTATTACTCATAAAAACGGTTTTTCAGTTTAACCTGGCAAGAATATGGGGCAGGCCACAGAGTCCTCCCCTCTCTCTCAGAGAGGGGAGGACTGTTGCCTTGTGTTCTATTGCTGTTTGTTGTTGCTCAGTAGTGGGTGGTGCTGGTGCTGGCACAGAATTGTCATTCTGCAGAGTTTAAAACAACTTTTATTTACTAATGATATATACTGATATATACTAGTAGTACTAGTGTACTAGTATTCTGGCAGTACTCACCTTAGAGTAATAGTGTAATTGTTTTGTGAATTATGGCATTTTAGCAAAGGGGATTTGGGCAACATGACTGAACTATGTTCACTATGAACAAAACTTTATGAAATGCAACAAATATACACAAGAAATGCAAGAAATTAAAAAAAACTGTAACGGAGAGAAATGTAGAGTTTGTCATCATTCTCTTTGGAAGACTTGACAGCATGAAGTGGGTGTTGATCAAGCAAGTCTCCTACATCAACAGCTATTAAGCTTGGGGAGGGGATAACGGCATATGAAAAGTAATGCCTCTTAAAACCTAGTGTCTCCCACTTTTGAGCGACCAGTTTAATCACTGGTGATGCTGTGGTTTGATTCAGAACTAACACCGTTTTAATTAGCCCAAACTGTGGCTCACCCTCCAAGTCAGAGGACAGGAGTACTGCCATTCCTGATCGGTAATTGAGTGTCTTTGTAGGTCACCCATACTGGAAGATAAATCTCACTGAAAAGAGGAACATCCTTGAGGGCATCCTGGATGTCTTTGATGCCCTCAGTGGTGGCAAGAAATGTGCTCTGCCCTGGACCAACCTCTGGAATATGGGATAGGACAGAGTTTGACATGAAATTATAGCACCGCATAATTTGATGATGAAATGCCATGGTTTTGCATATGTTTTTGAAGTTGCACATGATGTGGCTGACTCATTTAAAGAAACCATGTTTGGCCTCAAATCTCATCGCCCAAAATTGTCTTGATGGTCCCAGCTTTTTAATGACCCCTGAGTAGTGCAGCATAAAATGGTGTTTTGGCCTTAAATATAAATGTGGGAATAGCTCCAGAAAGAGGCTGTGATGCTCCTGTATAATTTTGCTGAGGAAGAATGTCCCTGCAACTGTTATGGATGGAGAGAATATACACTCACTGGCCACTTTATTAGGTACACCTTGCTAGTACCGGGTTGGACCCTCTTTTGCCTTCAGAACAGCCTTAATCCTTCGTGGCATAGATTCAACAAGGTACTGGAAACATTCCTCAGAGAGTTTGGTCCATACTGACATGATAGCATCACGCAGTTGCTGCAGATTTGTCGGCTGCACATCCATGATGCGAATCTCCTGGTCCACCACATCCCAAAGGTGCTCTATTGGATTGAGATCTGGTGACTGTGGAGGCCATTTGAGTACAGTGAACTCATTGTCATGTTCAAGAAACCAGTCTGAGATGATTCGAGCTTTATGACATGGCGCGTTATCCTGCTGGAAGTAGCCATCAGAAGATGGGAACACTGTGGTCATAAAGGGATGGACATGGTCAGCAACAATACTCAGGTAGGCTGTGGCGTTGACACGATGCTCAATTGGTACTAAGGGGCCCAAAGTGTGCCAAGAAAACATCCCCCACACCATTACACCACCACCACCAGCCTGAACCGTTGATACAGGGCAGGATGGATCCATGCTTTCATGTTGTTGACGCCAAATTCTGACCCTACCATCCGAATGTCGCAGCAGAAATCAGACTCATCAGACCAGGCAACGTTTTTCCAATCTTCTATTGTCCAATTTTGGTGAGCCTGTGCGAACTGTAGCCTCAGTTTCCTGTTCTTAGCTGACAGGAGTGGCACCCGGTGTGGTCTTCTGCTGCTGTAGCCCATCTGCCTCAAGGTTCGACGTGTTGTGCGTTCAGAGATGCTCTTCTGCATACCTCGGTTGTAATGAGTGGTTATTTGAGTTACTGTTGCCTTTCTATCAGCTCGAACCAGTCTGGCCATTCTCCTCTGACCTCTGGCATCAACAAGGCATTTTCGCCCACAGAACTGCCGCTCACTGGATATTTTCTCTTTTTCGGACCATTCTCTGTAAACCCTAGAGATGGTTGTGCGTGAAAATCCCAGTAGATCAGCAGTTTCTGAAGTACTCAGACCAGCCCGTCTGGCACCAACAACAATGCCACGTTCAAAGTCACTTAAATCACCTTTCTTCCCCATTCTGATGCTCGGTTTGAACTGCAGCAGATCGTCTTGACCATGTCTATATGCTTAAATGCATTGAGTTGCTGCCATGTGATTGGCTGATTAGAAATTTGCGTTAACGAGCAGTTGGACAGGTGTGCCTAATAAAGTGGCCGGTGAGTGTATACTCCATACACAGTAGTAAGATCAGCAGAAGTTCCCACTCTTTGTTCCCTTCTGGTGTTAAGTCACCTATCATTATCGGCAATAACCTCAACAAACACCACATTTGTACAACTGACTGCCACATGGCTCCATCCACATTTTTCAGGTCAGCTTTGCTGATCAGGGACGGCTTGTTTACCGTCACAGAATCCATAATCAAAGCTTGTTACTCTATAATTGAGCTTGTCTAGACTTAGTTGTTTTTGCTCAATGAGTGCATTCAAAACAAGCTTGACCTCATATGGCCCCACTCCCTCTAAAATGTTGTGCTTGATGTCAGGCGCAACATTGTCTGTTACATGGTAAAGGACAAGGAGTTTAATGTGCTGTCCCTTTTCAGTCCCATCATGGATGGATTGGCAAGTTCTAAATCTGCTTGGTAGGTATGGGTACTATGGATAAGCTCAGTTTGCATTCGCAGGACTTTGTACTTTGCACCATCAGCACACATAAGTTCCCTACAAAGCTCTCATGGTACCCCAGAATGGCATTTAAGCCCAAATTGTCTCCTAACACCTGCACAGCTGTGACTTTGATCACCCTTTTAAAATGTGCAGTGTCAAATACAATGCCTTGTTCTTTCAGGCACTTGACCTCATCAACTATGGGGTGCAATACAGCATCGATGCTGTATGTTTTAGCGTCATTAGATTTGTATAAAGCCAAAAGAAACAGTGACCACAAGCTCGAGAGAAGGTTAGATGGGAGACTCTTTATGACGAAGTATAAAAACCCCAATTTGTGTATGGCTGTCTTTGAATTCAATGGATTTACAGTCTCACAGTCATCTGTGTAGAGCATCAGGGGGATGGAGAGCTCTTTTGAAAGGAGGGGATGAGTTTGACAAATGTCTCCATAATTTTTGTCCTGCAGGACATAATTCGATCTTTGTTGCCAAGATATGATGGACTCTAAAATGCCAGGTATACCAAGAATGTCCCCAATTAAATCGGATGTGTGGTGCATTACATGACTTATCGATGAAAGTGTATTGGCGGATTTGGACCTCAAACTGGCTGAAAACATGGCTACCCTTTGGATGATACCCTCACTGTCCAAATCATCCCAATCTACTTCCTGTGCTGTCTCCCCCTCAGCATCATGGAAGTAAAATGGTTGTCCTGGATCATTTGATAACCCACTAAACTGCTCAGTTTCAGGAATGTGTGTAAAAAGGTGTCTTCTGTATGACCTAATATATGAAAAAGTTCTGGTACAGCCATTTTCACAACACTCAAAGTATTCTGATGCAAAATTGATACTGTGCACTGCACGTAAATGGGCAGAAAGACCCTTTACATCACCTAAATTTTTTTTCTGCAACAAAAACAAACCTACACCATTTTTACCCACTATTTACAACTGTGGTGTAGTGTTTGAGGAACTTCAACTGTAGGCCAATTTTGGGGATTAGACTGGCAATGGTGCCCTCATCTAAAAGAAGAAAGCTCTCCTCATCTATCTCTTCATCTGAAACACAGAAAACAAACAGAAAACAAGTTTTATGTTGTAGTTCTCATGATGCCCCAAATCATACAGCTAACCCACTTCCACCCTAGTGGTTACACACACAGACACACATTACACATTATATTGTGTATTATATTGTGTTTTATATTGTATATTATTGTTAATATGTATAAATATTGTAATATTTAATTGCCAAAACTTTCAAAATGCTTACCTGCACAACTATCTACAAGCTCCTCAAGTTGCCATTGTATGAGTTTATTGCTGACAAAGCTGTCCATGTGTGTACATACAAAAGCTGCAGGAAAAACACATACAAAATCAGTCATGTCTAAAGATAATAATAATAATAATAATAATTATTATTATTATAGGAGTAGTAGTAGTAGTAGTAGTAGTAGTAATGGACAGCAGTCAGTTCAACACGCAGTGACCAATTGTAACCATTTAACATTTGCTGCCATCTAGTGGGTAGTTGATAATCGTATAAAACGAGATTAGTAGCCTCACTCCACCCAATTAAGAGGTGCTGCCTGTCAACCAACCAAATGTCAAAACCCCACGTGGGGCCATGTGGTCGCCTTATATGGTCTATGGTGGTCACCAGTTACCTGGTAACCTCATTTTGAATAGACCGCCCAGAGGAAAGTCTATATAAAGCTGCTACGTTATTCATTTTCCACATTTGCTGTCAAGTGTAAGAAACCTGACCCATCTGCGGTGTGTCAGGCTAATTCTAAATGTGGCCCTAGCTATGCTAGCTAGTTATGCTAGCTAGCTATGCTAGTTATAGTTGCATGAAGCCAAAGCTACACATGTGGTAGCTAGCTAGCTGACACTGTGCGAAATACCATATACCTAAACCAACAAATAAATAGATTATCCGAGCACAAATGGACTATCTGGCTGGCAGTATTGTTTAATCATGGAGGTTAGGACACCTTACACAGCTAAACAAGAAAAGTTCAGCAGTTTTCTAAGCTTGTTATCAGCGATAATGTTAACTATTACTTTGCTAGCATGCCTGCTTGAGCTGAGTGTGTGAGCTTACCTGCTATGTTTCGCTATTGTGAAAAAAACGTTAGCCTGTAATGCTAGCTAGCCATAGATCGTTCTATTGTTCAGTATGACAACTGATGTTTGGGTTTAGGTAAGTGAAAGATGAAAAACAACAGCGTTTATAGTAGTGAAAGTTTGTATAAGCACAACATTAAATTACAAACCCCAATCTTTTACAGTGGTGGTCTGTCTCCTTGTCAGTGGTCGTCTTCCCGGGCAAAAAGACCGTTCATTGAAAAAACAGTGCTTTTAAATGTAGTATGACCCAAAGGCTGGGTAAAAACAACCCAGCTGCAGGTTTGTTTTTCCCAGCCTCTCTTTTTACCACTGGGTTGTTTTTAGCCAGCCTTTTGGATTTACCGCTGGGTTGCTGGGTGAGCTAAGAAATCCCAGTGGCTTAGCACATTTGCAATTACAAGGTGCTAGCTGCTAAAGCTAAACAAAGTTTAACAAAACAGTCATCACAAACAAAGCATTATTTATTTGCATTTGATAATCAGAGCATTCACAATCCCTCAAAATCAGCACGCGTAGAAACAGCTGTTTACGCCATCTCATCCAGCACTCTCTTTGACTGTCTCTTACTTCCCTGTCGTTTCCTAATGTGTGGATGGCTACATTATGGGGCAGAGAATTCGGGCAGAAATGTTGTATTTAAAAACGAAAAGCGAGCCGTCTGAAACCGACGTGTTCTGTCTGTCTGTCAAGCTCCTCCGCTTCACTACTATCACAGCGCTGCACCAACAAACAATGCAACTGCCCTGCTGCTGCTGTTATGGCTGCTCTGTTGATCCGCCGAAACGAGTTTTTTTATTTCACTGTTTTTCCCATGCATTTTGAAAACTACTGGCTAGTACGGTCGGAAGCATGACTATTTTTTAAGTTGTTCAGTTCAATGAAACAACTGAGTTAAAGTGACCCAGTCGCTGGGTAGATTACATCACATTTGGTGGAGGAGTGGAGGGACACTGTCTTCAACCACTAATTCTGGGTTGTTTTCTGTAACCCAGCAGCTGGGTTACAGAAAACAACCCAGAATGAGTTAAAATAACCCAAAATATGGTCAAGTAGCCTCAACCCAGTGTTTGGATTGAGAAAACAACCCAGCATTTTTTAGAGTGTATGCTTGATAATATAATAATTTTGTGTGTGTGTGTGTGTGTGTGTGTGTGTGTGTGTGTGTGTGTGTGTGTGTGTGTGTGTGTGTGTGTGTGTGTGTGTGTGTGTGTGTGTGAGAGAGAGAGCCAATGACCGCTGGGATAGGCTCCAGCAACCCCGCGACCCTGACAGCAGGTTAGGTGGTTTGGCTAATGGTTGGATGGATGGATGTTTGATTTTTTTTAAAATGTATTCCCCCCTCCCCCTTTTTCTCCCCAGTTGTATCCGGCCAGTTACCCCACTCTTCCAAGCTATCCCGGTTGCTGTTCCACCCCCTCTGCCAATCCGGGGAGGGCTGCAGACCACCACACGTGGAGTCGCCAGCCGCTTTTTTTTTCACCTAACAGTGAGGAGTTTCGCCAGGGGGACGTAGCACGTGGGAGGATCATGCTATTCCCCCCAAGCCCCCCCCCGAACACACACACATATCGAACCAGCGATCCCCATGATGGTAGGCAATGGAATAGACCACTGCGCTACCCGGACGCCCCATATGTTTGATTTTTATGACAGGAATCTGGATGCTGTATCCTATGCTGGTCAATGACACAAATCGAAATGAATCAAGTCAATAGTCAATGAAAATTTAGAGTATAACAATTGTAAATGCAGCAAATAGGGCAAGAAAAATGGTGACCAGACAAGGGAGAAAACTGGGTGCACTGGAGTACACAAATGGAAGAAAGGTTGTTGAATTATTTTGTGGCAGGAACACAAATGCCTGTACAACGTGAATTACAAGGCCTACCATAACTGCATGGACAAAGAAACAAGTCTTCGAGTTTATTTTGCTACTGGCGTCTCATAGTAACCCAAGAGCTTGTGTTTTTGTGTCAGTTTGGTGTGTTCAGTTTGATACAATTGCAAGTGACAACTTGGCTGGTGTGTGATCTGTTGTATTGTGTAGATGTCAAGTGTTTTCTGCAATTTTTCAGTCGCAATAAAATCTATAAAAATCAGTCAGCAAGTGTGACGATGCCCAGTATTTTCATAACCTGTTATGATATTAAAAGTTGCATTGTGTATCCCCAGGTTGTGTATCCCCAGCGTGTCACCTTTCTGCTTAGCCTCATATTTAATGGTCCAACACGCTGCATCCCACGTTGTGTTGCCTGCATCACATGGGGGTTGCTGTCTGTGATGCCCTTTCATTCAACAGGCAGTTTGGATGGGGATTATAGTAATGGGCAGTTTTCTCCAGTCGTAAGAAAAAGAATAATAATGTTCCTTCGAAGAGGTTGTGTGATGCGTCACTTTTTTCTTTTTTTTAAGTCTACCATGAGGACAATCAGTTCTACCATCCTAGGTCCATATCTGTGAGTGCATGAGCTGTACCCTTTTTCATGCATGAATGGATGTGTCTATACTATTGCCTTTCTCTTTCTCAACCCCCCCCCTCTCCTTTTTCTCCCCATTGAATCCGGCCAATTACCCCACTCTTCCGAGCCATCCCGGTCACTGCTCCATCCCCTCTGCCGAGCCGGGGAGGGCTGCAGACTACCACATGCTTCCACCGATACATGTGGAGTCACCAGCCACTTACTGTGGTATGTACAAAGAACGTCCATAGGACATTACAGCGACGTTAGGGGAACGTCTTCTAGACTCTCCCGTGACATCCCGGGGATGTTATTGTGGGACGTCTCGTAATAACGTCCCCAGCACATTACAGGGATGTTAGGGAGACGTTCCCGTGATGTCCCGGGGACGTTATTGTGGGACGTACAAAGAACGTCCCTAGCACATTACAGCGACATTAGGGGAACGTCTTCTAGACTCCCCCGTGACATCCCGGGGACGTTATTGTGGGACGTCCCGTAATAACGTCCCCAGGACATTACAGGATCTTTAGGGGAAAGTCTTCTAGGCGACCCGTGACGTTACGGGTACGTTATTGCGGAACGTCCCTGTAACATCCCGAGGACGTTACAGGAACTTTAGGGGAAAGTCCTCTAGACGTCCCCGTGACGTCCCAAGGACATTACAGGGACATTAGGGGAACTTATTCTTGACGTCCCTGTAACGTCCTGGGGACGTTAGTTTGGGATGTACAAAGAACTTCCCTAGGACATTATAGGGACGTTAGGGGAACGTCTCCTAGACGCCCCCGTGATGTCCCGGGGATGTTATTGTGGGACGTCCTGTAATAACGTCCACCGGACATTACAGTGACTTTAGGGGATATGGTTCTAGACGTCCACGTGACATCCCGAGCACATTATTGTGGGATGTACAAAGAACGTCCCTAGGACATTACAGGGATGTTAGGGGAACATCTTCTAGACACCCCCGTGACGTCCCGGGGATGTTATTGTGGGATGTCCCGCAATAACATCCCCAGGACATTACAGGGACGTTAGGGGACAGCCTTCGAGACGTTCCCGTGACGTCCCGGGGACGTTATCGTGGGACGTACAAAGAACCTCCCTATGGCATAACAGGGACGTTAGGGGAACATCCTCTAGAGTCTAGAGGATGTTCCCTGTTACAGGGATGTTGTGGGACATTCTTTGAGCGTCTCGCAATAACATCTCCGTGACGTAATGGAAGCCCTACACAATGACAGTTACCGGACGTTCGGTGAGGACCTTTAGGGGACTTTTTTTGTTTTGTTTTGCTAGGCTATCGTTGTGGCGGCGGGTCTCAGGGTGACCTTGTTTTGTTGTTTATCTGAAAGACAGAGGGGATGTGAGCTGGCATCACATCTTGCTAATTCCTTGAGAAGCCAACACCGATCACTTGTAGTTCCCGTTAGACAGAAAGACGTTTTGGAGAAATCAGCTGTTTGAGAGTGGATGGTCATAGCCAATGAAACGGTTTGCTTCTGGTTAGTATGCAGCATGCAAAGTGTTTGGGGTTTGACAGCAGAGTCAGCCAAGCTGGATATTGGGAGCGGGGAGTGAATCTTTAATGTGAATCAGGGGATTGCCAAGTTTTTCTGTTTATTTTAATTATAAAATTTTCTTTTTTGTTCTCTTGAGTTTAACATTAATAGGGTTGATTTGCACAGAGAAGCTGATGAAATACAGTAAACAAAAACAAATTAGAGGTTAAATTATTTATTTTGTGAATATTTGATAAAAAAATCCAAAGGGTTTATCAAAATATTCATATCAAAATAAATGAATAAAACACACGCACACGCACGCCCACACCCACAAAGAAGCAAGGCAAATAAAAAAAAAGGAGAATTAAAAGCACGAATACAGATTACTGACTAACAGAATGTATATCATTAAAGAACTAGCATCGGTCAAAATGGTACGATACTAAACTCAGTGACCGGCATAAAAAATAAATATCTATAATTCTGATAAAATGAAAGCATTTGATAACACAGTTTAAAAACGAGCAGAGGACTATACGTTTGTATGTTAGTCAGAGAGAAGAGAGACAGTGGGAGAATATTTATTCATGCATGGAGCCAACCCGGCATCACGCCAAAGCGTGTAATACACCCGCCGGTCCAGCGTGTCAGTGTCACGGTTTGCTTTGCTCAGGCGTGAAAAGTACACGCGTGTACGAAGGTACAGTGCCAGCAGGGGGCAATAATTAAGAGGTGAAGGCAGGTTAGAGTTAGGGTTAGGCGAGAGATTTTGGAAAATGCTGTATGCTTCTTTTCCTCCGTGGGGAGTTGCTGGCATCGAGTTAATCTCCGGTTTGAAACATGATTGGTCTGCCGGGTCTTGACACATGTCATAACTAAAATACGTCATTGAGACATTTTGATTTTTGATTTAAAATCGTAGCTCTAAAACTAGCGCAAGCTAGCATAACGGCATATCTTAAACATTTAATTGTGTTTATGTAGCGAATTCGGGGGGCAGTCCAGGAACCGTCGCCACAGCCGGGACGCGAACCCGTGTCTCCCACTACGCAAGCGACAACGTTAACCAGTCGACTAAAAGAGCCGAGTCGTTAGTAAAGGATCAACGTGTCTACTTATCCATGCACGTTACATTTACTGACTCAAGTTATTGCCAAAATACGATGTAAAAGCTGTGGAAATCAGTGTTTTGATTGCGGGTGCACTTTAAAGAATAATGGTGAAAATAAGAATAGAAAAGTGCTCATTAAGTGCTGCAATTTGACAGTTTTGTGAAACTGGTCCAAGGCACTCTGATACATTAAGTTAAAAAGGCTTCATTTGGATATGCTTGGAGGCGAAGGATAAAAATCATGCAGCAACATGTTTAAGCTCCAGATGAGCCTTCCTCAGGGTACCGTGCAGGATTTTTCCATGGTTGCCTACAACCAAGTCCTGATAAAGACTTTCAACTTTCTTTATCTGAGTGCCTTGGACATTTTTTTAACGACTGTCCAGATTCGCCTCTTTGGATTTTGAGTGGGCATTTTGTTGGCCATTCTGATTACCTATTTTCAACAGATAGCCCTATTCTCATTCATATTAAAACCTTATTCTAGATTACATCTATAGGTTATCATCATACGTCGAAGAAAGCAGCTTGACGGTGTATTCATTTTGTTGTGAAATGTGTGTTGGGTACAGTAGCAGCAGCTGCAAAGCATCTCCTCCCAGCATGCAATACTAAACTATCTGAAAAGCACTTTCCATGCCCTCAACTCAATTCCTCCTGCTAGAACTGTTAAAATGAGAGAGGTCTGTGGACACACTGCCTAAATGTTGCATAGCTCCATAACGGTCCCCTGTAAGCATTTTCTTCCATTAGAGTATCAGAAACTTCTCAAAGCCAGCACGTGAAAACTTCCTCTATTGAAAACATGTCTTTGATTTTCTCCTGCAATTTTTCAATAAGGTTATAAACAATAATCCCGAAAAAGCCATGATTACCCATAGTTTTTGTTCCACGTGAGCCCTGAAGTACTCAGCTATTTTGTCCCTTGTGGTATTTAACACACAACGTATAAGTACCTAGGACTTTGTGAACGGCTCAGCTCATTTGGATACCATATAGCGCAGTAAGTCATTCATCAGTTAACACTGATGTGCAAGTACATAAACACACAGGCTTACAAGGAGGAAAGGAAGACAGCGCCGCCGATTCACGTTTGCAGCGGCCTCACCTAGTCCTGGTGTGGGAAGACTGCGGCGCCAATTCACGTTTGCGGCGGCCTCACCCAGTACTGTCCATGCAGTGTCTTTGTCCACGTCTGCATCTGTTTGGTCTTTGTTGGATGGCTGAAAGCTGGCGCTGGATCTGCTGGGAGAGTTTGGTCTGCTGCGCCCTGTGGACTACAGCCCTGCCCAGAGCTGCACCCGAGGAGGTAACACAGAGGGCGGCCAGACAGGCCGCGGAAGCGGGGCAGGAGCTAACTACTAGCCCATGCAGACGGGCAGTTCTGATAACATCGAGGGTGGTCTGGCGGCGGCCCCTCCTAGCATTGACTGTGGTGTTTTTGGTGTCGTCGTGTGGAGTGCAAGGAGGTGTGTTGAAGGTGTTTGGCTGGGAGAGCTGGCATTGGATCGGCCAAGGGACCCTGGTCTGCTGCGTCCGATGGGCCCACGGACCAGACCACAGCCCCTGTCTGGAGCTGCGCCCTAAGAGGAAACACCGAGGATGGTTTGACAGGACGTGGAAGCGGGGCAGGCTAAGCTAACTGCTAGCCCATGCAGACCGACAGTTCCGACAGTCATCCTGGCTGGCTGGCGTTCGTTCCCTTGGACAGTGATTTTTTCTTCTTTAGTTTGGATATATGTGTTAGTTTGTACATGTGTGTTCTTATAGTTTTTGGGTATGTGTTTTTGTATTTGTCTTGCACTGCTGTGGGCTGAGGGAAACGATATTTCAAATAAAGTGTTCCTGAGTCCTGATTGAATGCCGGCATGCTTACACACAACCCATGCACACACATGCATACACAGTAGCATGAACACGCACTACCAAACAAACTAATGTATGCACACACAGGCAAAGCACATGAACACTCACAAACACAGAAAACCCAGACACGTTCTACCACCTACATTCTTTAACTTCCCTTCTCTCCTGAAGGAATGGGGTGCAGATCAGTGACATTTTTCGACACAGATGAGATTGCATGGTTCTCCACAAAGATCAGGGTGGGAGAGAACATTGTGATTTCAACCGTTAAGTTGGAGTCAGAGAAACTGCAAACTTTCTATTCTTTTTCAAATATGCTATCATAAAAGCGTTTTCCGCCCCCCTCACTATATTATATGGACAAATCTCAATGTGAATCAGTTTCTGGACAAAGTAATTGCTTTTTATGTATTCCCCCATAATCCTGTTATGAAGCTCTTTGAATTGACATTGTACTAATCCAACCAAATATTTGTCTCTCTTCTTCAAAGCATTATCGTGCGAGTTACAGGCATGTCTTAGGAGTCCTCGCAGATGCTTCCAGTTAATGCGTGATTGCACAGATGACTTTAAATGGTCAAATATTTGATCGCTAGCTTTGCTGTGCTGTGCTTTTAAAAGATAACGTTATAATTCGTGTAAAATGCAAACATTTCATGTGAATAACTTAACACCCCTGTTCATTTTAGTGTCCCGGTTGAGCAAAGTCACAAATTTTGCGACAGAGTAATGCACAATAAAGTTTTTTTGAGGGAGGCGTTACACATTTCTCAGCAAAAAAAGGGCAAAATATGGGGAGTGCGGGTGGCATGGCGGTCTATTCCATTGCCCACCAACACTGGGATCGCTGGTTCGAATCCTTGTGTTACCTCCGGCTTGGTCAGGCGTCCCTACAGACACAATTGACCGTGTGTATGGGTGGAAAGCTGGGTGTGGGTATGTGTCCTGGTCGCTGCACTAGCGCCTCCTCTGGTTGGTCGGGGCGCCTGTTTCCGGGGGGGCTGCGGGTAATAGCGTGATCCTCCCACGCGCTATGTTCCCCTGGCGAAACTCTTCACTGTCAGGTGAAAAGAAGCGGCTGGCGACTCCACATGTATCGGAGGAGGCATGTGGTAGTCTGCAGCCCTCCCCGGATCGGCAGAGGGGGTGGAGCAGCGACTGGGATGGCTCGGAAGAGTGGGGTAATTGGTCAAGTACAATTGGGGGAAAAAGGGGGAAAATAAAAAAAGGGGGGGCAAAATATCAATTCCTAATCTTAAAAAAAAAAAATGACTGAAAGCCCGATCTGATATCTATAACTTTTATCTCAAGCTAATTATTCAGAAAACAGGGCCCAGGCTCTGATATATTCCCCTGCTTTAATGACTGGATTGATTTGGCGATTCAGGTCCTCTCGGACAGTCGCAGCTCTGAGCGCAAAAAGAGTCCATTTCCATCAATGGAGCGGTTTGTTCCTTCTGACAACAAGAAAATGAGACAGCTATGGAGCGAGAGAAAAAGATGGACCGACATAAAAAAGAAGCCATGAGGATGACAAAGAGGGAGGGGGAGAGAGAGAGAGAGAGAGAGAGAGTGAGAGAGAGAGAGAGAGAGAAAGTCACGGGTTCATGGTTCATAATTAATAATTTAAAAATATCTTTTGGGCAAACAGACAAACTGTCAAACATATAGTCTACCCTGCGCTCTCTACAGAAGCCAGGCATTACGCATTTTATTCATGAGGGGACTGAGAGATGGTTGCATCGCATTATCATTCAATTCAGCTTTCCCCAGACTTAAGAAGCAAATTGAGCGTTGACCATATAGACTACAATCAGCTGGTGGAATACGTTAAACATATACTGAAACGCCAGGATGTTGCCAGAGCGGTTGAGTATTTTCACTTTTAATGCAATTGTCGTCATGCTGTCATCATGTCAGTCAGTGTCAGTGTGGTACGGCAACTGCACCTCAGTAGACCAGAAAGCTCTGCAGCGGGTCAAGGCGGCCCAGCATATCACCGGTACCCGGCTCCCAGCCATAAAAGACATTTATCACAAACGCTGCCTTCGAAGGGGTCTGAGCATCAGCAGAGATCCCACCCACCCCAACCATGGACTGTTCTCCCCCCTGCGCTCTGAGAGGCGCTACAGGAGCCTCAGAGCCCGCACTACCAGGCTCAAAAACAGCTTCTTTCCACAAGCTGTTGCCCACCTGAACCTGGCTACCCACTGAATGTCTGTAGATATTTTTTAAATATTTTGTACTCTTGCTCTTTTTTAACTTGTTTTTTTCTTTTGGTATTCATGTGTGTATATCTTATACTGTGTTTGCTGTGTTTGTCTGTGTCTGTCTTGCACTGTTTGGTGAAGCCACAGCCCTCATTTCATTTTTAACACGTGCCTGCACATTGTTTTTAATGACAGTAAATTGAATTGAACTGAACTGAATTGAACTGAATGTCTGTACGGACAGTAGTCGCACACCATGCAGGCTGCCTGGATGAACACAGTAATGATCTATGTTTCTGTACGTACAGTATGGTACACATCATCATATGTTCATTGTTTGACCTGTGCTGCTGTCTCGTTGCATTACATGTGAAGGGCTGCTGTCTCTGTCCGTATGCTAACATGTCCACACTGGATGTTTCTGCATATGTCGCCAATGTGTTGCTGCACCGACGTCAGAGGGAAACTTGTTTTACATTGACTGCACTTGGAGAGTATGGAAATGTTATTTTTTACCAATTAAGGTTACGCATGTGGGTCAAAAGATGGAAAGGTGAAGGAATCCTGTCCCGCTCTTGGCCAAGGATAAGTGTCAGGACAAGAAACATTTTTTTTTTAAATAAAGAAAGAAAGCCACTTTATTTTGTCATTGTATTCTTACAATTAATTGTATTCTTACAATGAATGTGTTGTCTGCATTCCGCTTCCGGTGTGGGTAGATGGCGGCGCGAATTCACGTTTGCAGTGGCCTCACCCACTACCCTCCATGCGGGGTCTTTGTCCACAACTGCATCTAAGTTCTGTCTTAGTTTGTTGGCAGGGAGAGCTGACACTGGATTGGCTGGGAGAGCTTGGTCTGCTGCATCCGGTGGGCCCAAGGACCACGGCCCTGCCTGGAACTGCGCCCGAAGAGTAAACACCTAGGGCGGTGTAACAGGACGTGGAAGTGGGGCAGGCTAAGCTAACTGTTAGCCCATGCAGACCGGCAGTTCCGACAGTCATCCTGGCCGGCGTTCGCTCCCTTGGACAGTGATTTTTATTTTATTTTTTTGTTTAGTTTGGATATGTCAGTTTGGATATATGTGTTCTTGTAGTTCTTAGATATGTGTCTTTGTGTTGCGCTGCTGTGAGCTGGGGGAAACGATAGTTTGTTTCATTTCATATACTTCCATACATGAAATGAAATGATAAAGTGTTCCTGATTCCTGATTTAACCCATCCTATTGTATAGGAGCAGTGGACAGCTGCAGCGCCTGGGGGCCAACTCCAGTTCTTATTTCTATTGCCTTGCTCAGGGGCACAGACAGGAGTATTAAACCTAACATGCATGTCTTTTTGATGGTGGGAGGAAACCAGAGAACCCGGAGGAAACCCACGCAAACACGGGGAAAACATGCAAAATCCACACAGAAAGGACCTGGGACGGCCTGGGGTTCGAACCCAGGACCTTCTTGCTGTGAGGCAACAGTGCTAACCACTAGGCCAAAACAAGCGCTCAATTTGTTTATTTTCGCCTAAAATAACATTATGTCGGTTAAGGATCCTTGTGATTCTTGCTATCTCTTCCAGAAGACCAATCTGCAGGCTTTTAACACTCCACCCAGAATAAATCTCAACTCAGCTTGCCCAAACTTTTTGCCACCGACTCCTTAAACGTCGAAAGAAATTTAGGGCATTTGGCTCACAAAATGCCGCTGCTTGTCTGATTTGAAGTGAAAGCATAATCCCCTTGATGCCTCATTTATAATTCATCTGTGTAGAACTCGGGAGGAAAAGAAAACGCAAGACGAGAGGGAGAGGATATGAAAAAAAAAAACCGAGGCCTTAAACTTTAACAGAGATGAGGTAAAGTGCTGACACGTGAACATTTAGAAACAGAGATGAGAACAGATTTGAATACAAACAGGTGGGAGATGGAGTGGAGAGTTACGGCGTGGTGCGCCCAAAGCCCTTTTGTAGGCATTAAGCGAGAACTACGCTTGGGGTGTTTTAATTAGCTCAAGAGTCAAGCAAGCGCTTCAAATCAGGGTGAGGCTTCTGGAGGATATTGAGAATAATCTAAAAAAAAAAAGAGAAAAGAAAGAGGCGCAGAGTGAGAAATAAAGAAAGGTATTCATCATGCAGCAGCTTCAGGCTGTGGCTCCATAGAAACAGAAAATGAGTCAGGGCATATGAGCAAGATTAGGCTCTCAGAATTGTCGAGATTGAGCCGGCGACTTTGTCTTTGTCGTCGTCCGGTACTCCACCCCCACATTTTTCTTCTTCTTCTTCTTTTTCAGGAAAGAACTCCTCAAGCTGCACTGTTTGATGCTGGTGCAAGTGATTTGTCCCAAAGAGTGACATCCACTGCCTTTCAGTGAAAATGACTCCCATCCTGGGCCTATTTCATTTTGGTCAGTGGGAAATCGATTCTGCTCCCCTCTGATATGTCATACAAACTCCTTTTTGTGCCTCCTCCATCGGGATGAGCCTGAGACTCGCCAGTGGGTTTTTTTTTGGGGGGGGGGTCCCCCCTTTTTCTCCCCAATTGTACCTGGCCAGTCACCCTGCTCTCTGAGCCGTTCCGGTAGCTGCTCCACCCCCCACCCCCTGCCAATCCGGGGAGGGCTGCAGACTACCACATGCCTCCTCCGATGGAGTTGCCAGCCACAGAATAGAGATCCTCTGATCTCTATTCTGTGTTGCCAGCCACTTCTTTTCACCCGATAGTGAGGAGTTTCGCCAGAAGGACGTACGTAGCGTGTGGGAGAATCACGCTATTCTCTCCAGTTCTCCCTCCGCTTTGAACAGGCACCCTGATCGACCAGAGGAGGCGCTAGTGCAGCAACCAGGACACATACCCACATCCAGCTTCCCACACGCAGACACAACCAATTGTGTCTGGAGGGGCACCCGACCAATCCGGAGGTAACGCGGGGATTCGAACCGGCGATACCCGTGTTGGTAGGCAACGGAATAGACAGCTATGCTACCTGGACGCCCATGCCAGTGGTTTTTAAGAAACGCAGAGAAGCCACCCGCTCAGATCACTCAGCATCCAACGGTATTCCCTAAACACTAAACGTGTTAATATTATACAGCAGACACCCACTTACACCGATCTGTCCTGTTTTAATCCTTTCTCATAGCCTTCACTTAAACGAGACACACTTAAACAAGTCTTACTTCAGAAGCCAGAGTGATGAGAGCGGCTGCTGTGATGAAATGTGATAACTTTTTACAGTCTTGTCCTTATCATGAATAACGCCTCGTTAGTCAGCGTTAGAATCGTTGAAACCTAAATGCAATGAAAAATGAGAGATTTGGTCTTAAAATCAGCTTTATTAATGAGAGTGGACTCGGAGGGGGGGGGGACTGACTGTTCACTTGCTCTGTCTGGCATTCAGTAATGAACGACTCCCTTTAAACTTCCATAAATGCCATCCATTAAGTATAATTCCATAACCTTTATACAAAATAATTAGAAGTAACAAAGTGTCGTCACAGCCCAGTCATCTCTCAAACGCCCCTGCAACCTAACAGTTTCATCATTCACCCCCCCCCCTCCCCTTTTCATCCCACTTGATGCCATTTCTCTTGTGCAACTCATCAATTCTCAAAGCAGCCAATACCCCATATAGATCCGTCCTAATGAATCAAGGGCTCTTGTCTATCGTGGACACACACAAAACAAAAAAACAGCTCTTCAGGGTAACTTATAGATGGGAAATGCGACGGTGCAGGAGCGTTTGGCTATGTATATTTCAACAAAATCATATCAGGACGTCCAAACATTGGCCACACCTTGATTTCCATTCTTTCCGCTATCTGTAGCCTACAGTATATTCCCTTCGTAGGAATCCGGGGTGGATATCTGCCATCCTGCAGCTTGGCAGACTGACTGTACTCTCTATTTAGACGCATTGTCAGTGGACTGTACATCTGATAATGAAAGAAAAATGGGAAGCTGGACAAAGATGGGACTCCTGTTATTGTAGACACTGGGAGAAGGACCCCCCCCCCAACACACACACACACACATCAAGGAGAAATGGAGGGAATAGCACATAGAGGCTGGCTGGCTGGGAAAAAAAGACATGCTGTCGTGAGGAGGGGGGAGAGAGAGAGAGAGGGAGAGAGATGGGGTGGAAAAGTAATGAATGCTATTACATGACATGTGTTGTCCTTGACAGAAGAGCAGATCAAGAGTCATGTAGCTGAAGATGGAGCTCATTACTGTCTTATAGAGTCCTGGGGTCTCATAACAGAGATGTGTACTGCATACATGCCACACTTTTTTTCTCCAAATGTAATGGTGGCCACTGCAGTTTCTAGCTTCAGGCTTCAAAAATCATTCTTGCATTGATATAAAAGGGTAACCCCTCACACGTCATGTTTTTGCCTCAGCTAAGAGTAGCCTTACTCATAAAAATGTTCTGTTTGATATCCAAAACAGACAACTAACAACGGCAAAAAACGGCACTACAAATGGTTTGATAAATATGAAGACGCCATACTAACCTTTGCCATCCTCTCATCTTTCTGAATCATTGCTACGCTGTGCATCCTTATCGAGCCTCGGTGGGAAGATGTTATTTTCCTTTTACCCCCCCCCCCTTTCCTCCACTTCATGGTTGACACGGTGGAACAAATTTGCTGGAGAAAACTTCAACTGGTAACTTGACTGTGGCGTTTTCATCAAAACGTGGCTTCATGTAAGTTTTTTTTTTTAATTTTTAGACATCAATGGCAGCCATTTTACAAAAGTAGTTTTGTAATGCAGTTGTAAAGAAAAACAGCATTACTAAGATATTACTGGAAAACGTACTGCTTAACAAACGCTTAATGCTACTTGGCTGGGCAGCTCATCGCACGTTGCATGTTGCATGCAGTAAAAGAAATAGGCAAATCAGTGTGCCAGCAGCCTTAAAAAACATCTTCATAGCTTCACTAAAGTTCATGTGAGTCACTGGCAAGGGCGGTGAACTTTCTGCATCATCATTGTGGAGGCAACGGAGCTGTTTACCAGCAGGGCTCCATCATGTTTTCTTTTTCTCAGAGCAGCCTGACCATGAAAACATTGCTGGGAAAAGTCGTGATTGAAAGCTCATTTCCTGACATCTTGTCACACTCAGAAAAACCATTGTTGAGGGAGGCATCTGGGTGGCGTATCGGTCTATTCCGTTGCCTACCAACACGGGGATCGCTGGTTCGAATCCCCGTGTTACCACCGGCTTGGTCGGACGTCCCTACGGACACAACTGGCCGTGTTTGCGGGTGGGAAGCCGGATGTGGGTATGTGTCCTGGTCGCTGCACTAGTGGCTCATCTGGTCGGGCGCCTGGTCGGGGGGGGGGGACTGGGAGGAATAGTGTGATCCTCCCACGCGCTATGTCCCCCTGGAGAAACTCTTCACTGTCAGGTGAAAAGAAGCGGCTGATGACTCCACATGTATCGGAGGAGGCACGTGGTAGCCTACAGCCCTCCCCGGATCGACAGAGGGGGTGGAGCAGCGACAGGACGGCTCGGAAGAGTGGGGTAATTGGCCAAGTACAATTGGGGAGGAAAGGGGGGGGCCTTTGTTGCATGTTTTGTTCGTTAGTATTCTGGGATTACAAGAGGAATGGCAGCAGCACAACACAAACTGCACTGCCACCGCCTCCAAAAGGCCTACTTGACTACTTTCATGGAGGTCATGATATGACAGCGCGTACTTTGTCAGCGGACTCTGTCTTGCCTCTGAATTGCACCATGCCCATAAGTAACTGTGGTGTAATGGAAGCAATTTGGTGTGGCTGTTTCAGAATGAATGTGCTCCCTTTCAAGTAGGCGACTTTGAGACTCGGCGGGTACAACCCAAGAACTTTGACAAGTTGCGTGCATTTCCATCCTGCGATCATTAAAACTTCCAGAGCAATTCCAGACAAACTTCCTCCTCTGTTTGTTGTTCACAATGGTATGAGCGACACCCCCCCCGCCCCCGTCTCTTTCTCCGTCTCTCATTTCTCTTTGCTCGCAGCCCCCATCCATACCTCCCGTCTCTGCAATCTCATCTCTTGTAAACACCGCTTGCATCAGTCACAGCGGGGATTTTAGCCGGCACACAGAGAAGTTGGATTGGTCCTGTGTCTTCACAGGAATGAACTGGTTTGTGTTACTGTCGCACCACGTCACCCCTGAGGTATTCCCTCGCCACTGGGCTGGCTGAGAAAATTGGCTGGCTGATTCGAATTATTTAATATCACTTTATTTCCCTTAACCATTATTGAAAATGTACTGCTTATCTCTATCAGCCTGGGCCAGCCTTATTTTTTTTTTTTTTAAATCAGTCAACGTTTAGTTTCCAGCTCTCTATGAACAGTGGCTGAAGGCAGGGCTTTGCAAGTATTTGCTGATTTTTCTCTTTCTCACACCTCTCTCCCTTTCTGTCATCTTCCCAGTTTGTCTCTTCATCATCCTGCATTTTTTTTTTTTGCTTCCCGTGCCTCTGGGGCCAGTGAGAGGGCAGGGCACCATTACCCCCAGCAAACTCTGCTGGATGAGATAAACATCAACCCAGTCACCAACCCTGCACCGACCTTGCATCAACCACACTCCACTGAACATGCCAAAAGAGTGCCATGGCAATTTGTGAAAGAAAACTAATTGTATCAATCAACGGCAAGTAAATGACTTGTTTTATTTGAAAATGTTGACTGTTAATTTTCATTGGTTTGGTGGCTTCATTTGTGAAGACAGCCGATTAAGGCATTCAGGATTGCTGCTTTGTATTCGAAGGTGTATTGTAACATGAACAGTTTGGCAGGATTGGTATCCCACTTTCGAAACACGGGAAATCTCAATTTGCGAAGGAACGTTTTAAATAAAGTCAGAGTTTGTCAATGCCTTTTTCAGAATTTGTCTATGTGGTAGGGCAGCATGGCTCAGGAGGTAGAGCGGGTCGTCTAGTAATTGGAAGGTTGCTGGTTCGGTTCTCGGCTCCTGCGGAGAGGGTGTCGAAGCGTCCTTGAGCAAGACACTGAACGCCTAACTGCTCCTGATGAGCAGATTGGCACCTTGCATGGCAGCCTCCGCCATCGGTGTTTGAATGTGTGTGTGTGAAAGGGTGAATGTGAGGTATACACTGTAAAGTGCTTTGAGTGGTTGGTAGACTAGAATAGCACTGTATAAATGCAGTCCATTTACCTTTTTCATGTGACCTGTGGGCTTAATCATTTTTAATCATTAATCAAGCTTGAATTGGCAGAGCCCAAGGAAATCTGTCCTTCTCAGTAGCACAAACAATGATAAAATACAGAAAAATATGGAGTCCTCAGCTATTTGCCTTGTTTTCTGTCACTGTTGTTTTCCTTTGCACTTTCCTCCCTGAGGTGTTGGGGCCCAACACCTCAGGGAGGTGCCACCGGGAAAGGGAGTGGGATGTTCAGTTTAGAAGACAACTCAATGACTCCGTCCCCTCTGTTTCCTACACACACTTGATCCTGAGTGCCTTCTGCCTCACAAAAGCTCTGTGATGTTATTCAGTGTAACTGAATGTACAGGCAAGCGTCCACCTGTGTGTGTGTATGTGTGCATGTACCTATGTGTATGTGTATGTGCATATGTACGTGTATGTGCGTGCATGTACCTATGTGTGTGTGTGTGTGTGTGTGTGTATGTGCATGCATGTACCTATGTGTGTGTGTGTGTGTGTGTGTGTATGTGTCTGTATGTGTGCGTGTGTTTAATCTCATGCATATTCATGCTATATTTGTTTAAACGCTCAAATGCCAGGCATTGACCCCCAAACACAACTGAGAGTCACAATACTTCCTGGTAGCATGTGAGGTTAGGACAAGCTGATAGAGATGGATGAAGAAAATATGCCCAAAATGTATTTTTCAAATGTTTTTCTTTTTCCACTTATTCTAACATCCCTACTACTACTACTACTACTTTCGGCTGCTCCTGTTAGGGGTCGCTACAGCGGCTCATCCGTTTCCATCTCTTCCTGTCTTCTGCATCTTCCTCTGTCACACCAGCCACCTGCATGTCCTCCCTCTCCACATCCATAAACCTCCTCTTTGGCCTTCCTCTTTTCCTCTTCCCTGGCAGCTCCATATTCAGCATCTTTCTCCCAATATATCCAGCATCTCTCCTCCACACATGTCCAAGCCATCTCAATCTTGCCTCTCTTGCTTTGTCTCCAAACCGTCCAACTTGAGCTGTCACTCTAATATAATCATTCCTAATCCTGTCCTTCTTCGTCACTCCCATTGAAATCATTCCTAATCCTGCCCTTTTTAATCACTCCCATGTTATTCTAACATCCCTACTGCTGCCATTCTGTATCAGTAGGTCTGAATAACACCTGACCAAAGCTTTTTCTTTTTGTTTGAGAAATATTGCTGATTTATTCTTCAAACCTCATAAAATTCACGTCAAAATTGAAGTCTATGTTAGTGGCTTTGACGTCACTTTCCGTTTTTCTTCTCCAGTCTATTTTTTCCCCTTCATGGTTGAAACTCCAAATATTAAGTCTAACAGGCAGAAGAAACTGTTAAGTTTCTGTTTGGTTGAGTTCAGAGAGCTGAGGGGGAGGGGGGGAGGCTTAAATCCTCCATGCACTAAGTGTGGGAAAGATTTTTTTGAGAGGGAAACTTTCACAGGCGCCTCTTGGGTTCAAGGATTTTCTGAGTGATGAGAGAGACCTTTCTTTCTGGACGGAGGGTCTGTTTTTTGTGATCCACTAGGGCTCCTTGCCACTGTGAATAAAGAAGCACTGGGAAGCCATTAGCAAGAGGACAGCAAAAAAGAGGGATGAGACAAAGTGGGAGGTACACTTTGTCTCTAAGAGAACAACATCCAAAAATACCCCCTTTATCAAATGTTATCCCGCTCAAACTGTAAAAAGGTAAAGCAAAAGGATGTAAAGTGACTATCAGTTGAAACCAAAGTCACTTGCACAGGTTCAGAAAATAATGTTCTTGATGCATATATGTCTGAATGAGATGCCCGCTTTTGGTATGTGATGACCCCCCCCCCCCGATATTTACAATGACGTATTTTACTGTGGCGATGTGGTGGTTAGGTAAAGGTGAAGTGATCCAAAATTACTGTATTACAGAGTTGTTTCATATACAGTATTAATATTTCCTTTTTTGCCTTATTCTGCTGCCTTCTGCACAGCAAGAACCATGTTTCTCCTGCCACCTATGTGCAACTTCAATACCTTTTTCCTGTGACCCTGAAACACCTGACAAACACCTTACCACTCACCTTGTGAATAGGATGGTCTAATGTTCACACAGTGACAGTCTTCCTTGTTGCTTTATTTACCATATTCTAGATGGGGAACAGTTTACCACTTTGAGATAACATCCCAAATGACCACTGTCTCACATTATCCCACATGGAAGACGAAAATATATTGAAAACATAGGCAAGGATACAAAAACCAAAGCCTGCATCCACATCTGCCATACTCACCATGGTACAATAGCACCTATATGTGAGTGGGTTCACTATTAAGAGTACCACAAGCAAAGCGATGGACTCCAAAGCCCACTCCAGGGGTATCACATTCAAGCTGACCCTACAATATACCCTAGGTGACCCTCCAATACCCCTCTGAGGTTTACATTTGTATGGCTTTGTATATCACAAGATTTAAATGTTTTTTTGGATAGGTGAAAACTGACCAGTTCGTGTTACTGAAGTGTATCTTAATTTTGCATGTTGTAAAGGAAAGATAAAGGAAAGTGCTTCTTACTTTGCTCTGGTACTGTTGCTTGAAATTTTATTCCTATTGGCTTATACCCTGGCTGATCCTGATTTTAATTCTTTTATCCACTGCACTGCTTCACTGAGCTTGATTTCCTGTTTACATGAGACATCACGCAACATCATCATCTGACTCAGGAGGACAAAAAACTCAGATTAGATTATTACTGCACTGACCTGGATTTCATCCATATACTTGCTCCCTACTACATGCTGATCAACATGTTTCCTTCAATACCTCTTTTGCTTTTATTGACTGTACTGAATCCATATGAGGCACATGAAAGGTGTGAAGACCTTAATATCCCTCATGTTTAATTGCCTTGAAAAGGTACAAATTGGGCTTTTAAAACTTTTAGGAGCTCTCTCAACTGGATCACACAAATTACTGAAGATCTCATGACTCTACCCTATTTTAACAGCTGATTTAGTCCACATAACTGGTTCTATTCATTCCACTCTTATCCCCCCAAGTAGACCAGGTGTGAGGAAAAATCAATCAGTGCCAACACAAAAATCAGTGAAAAGGAAATGTTTTATTGTTCCCTTGCTTCTACTATCAGGAAATGTTCAACCTAACCCTGGCCCAGATTTTAATTGTCTGAATAACCCTTGTGATTTCAGAGCTCGATATGTGCTTGTTATTAGTCACCTGAGTATCAGAAATCTACTTCCTAAACCATATCTAGTGGAAATCTGGGCAAAATCATCTGATAGCGATATTCTTGTTTTGTCTGAAACTTGGTTAAACAAATCTATCACGGACAGACATTGCAATTGAGGGTGACAATGTTTTTCATTGTGACCGTCCCAGAAAAGGTGGTGGAATTCCATTTATATATATATATATATAAAAAACAACAACAATTTTCATGCTACTATCCTATCATCGGTATCTCTCAGCAGACAATTTGAATTTTTTTGCCTTAAAATTGAAATTTCTTAAGGGCCATTTTATCACTGTTGTAGGTTGTAATAGACCCCCCTTCAGCAAGCAGTGAGGCCTTATCATCATTGAGAAATCAGCTATCAACCTTAGATTTTAATTGGGACTGGTTGTCTTGTGTCTCTGACATTGTTAAATTTACTTGAGATTAATTTACTCTTACATAAACAATTAATAGCCCAACTCCTCCAAATCTTAAATGCTCAGAGAAATCCTCTTTTGATTTAGTTAAAAAAAAAGCTCTTTATAAATATTCGGATATTTGTATTTTTGCAAATGATATGATCAACCATTGTTTTGTAGCTATCAGTCAGACAGGCTAAGCTAGAAAAATCGAAACCTTGAATTGTTCTTAAACAAGATTTTAAGCATTTCTGTATGCAAGCATTTCTTAATTTCTGGAAATTTGACTGGTACAAGATCTCTGTCATTAATAATGTAAGCTGGCTTAGAAATACTTTCATGATGCTTTTACTAATATTATAAATAAACATGCTCCCTTCCGCAAATTTCGAGTGAAAGGCCGAAACAAATGTTTGTTTTCCCCTCAGCTTTCTAGTCTACTAAAAGAAAGGGATGTTGCCTGGGCTAAGGTCAGAAAATGCGAGTATCAGGCTGACAGGCTGATTTTCTGACGGCTCCAAAATTGCTTTACCTCTCTCTTGTCAAAAAGGCTAAATCTTGAGTTTTACCTTTCTAAAACTGCTAGTACCAAATGATCCCAGGAAATGTTGGAAAGTAATAAAATCTTCATTTGGGAGTGTAACCACGAATGAGTTGCCACCCTGCATTGTAAAAGACTCATGCACTCTATTAACTCCTTTGAAGTAGACTTTGTTTCTTCTGGTTCTTTAGTTGAGTCTTTACATCCAGATCGAAAAGAGCCTAATTAGCAGAGGGTTCCCCCTTCACCATCTCCAATTAATTGTATAGTTCAACCGTTCAGTTTTACTCCTCTTGATGTGATAGAGGTCCATACAGCCTTAAAGCAATGGGATCCTAACAAATCTGCAGGTCCTGACAAGCTTGATCCCTACCTTCTCAAGTTAGCTGTAAACTTTATAGCAGAACTTCTGACTCATATTTTTAATTTTACCCTTTCTAACAATGAGATTCCCAACATATGGAAATCTGCCTATGTGCTCCCTTTGATGAAAGGACGCAATCCCTTGGTTTTTAATAACCAGGCTGATCTCCAAATTATGTGTTATAGCTAAAGTCCTTGAAAAGTTGAACAACTTAAATAATTTTTAGACAGAAATGGTATTCTATCACAACATCAATCAGGCTGGAGCTGCAGTAGCAGTCGGCCTAGGTCAAACTCCATGGGTAAATTGAGAGACTGTGCGTCCAGTACTGCAACCGGCTTTCCATTTGCTGCGTGGAGGACAATCTTCTACCTGAATGCCGCTACTGTCCTTCCATCCTGGTCGAATCTCCTGCGGAGTTCAGAGTGAACCAAATCTACTGCCTCGTAAAATTCAGTTGTCCACCTGACCTCATACGCTGCCTGTAGCAAGGATTCAGCCTCTCTGGTTTGACGATACCGGGCAGGTGTTTTGCTTATCCTGGATTCACCTTCATCGGGCATTTTTAGACTATTCTGGGTAGCACTTGCTTTCACTTAATTGATCATACTGATCACAGCGTTATCAACTCGCAGGGCCCTTACTCGCTCCATCAAAAGCTTAACACACTCAATGGCACCGAGAGCACTAGCCTTTTTGCTCTGCAGGGTTTTCGCGATAGCTTCACAAGGGCCAAATAGCGCTTCACATGAGCAAAGGCTGAAAAGAGTTTTGCCTTTGAGTGCCTGTTTACGAAGTCCGGATACTTTGGCCCTGGTATCCCCTCTAACACTTCTGTCCTCCTTCAAACGCCCCGGTGTTGCCAGTAAGACAGAGTGTGGTGCGCAACAGCGCTGAATTGCTTTGGTATGCACACACCATCACGTTGGGCACAAACCCTGAATATTAACGATGACGTCTCCACAGCCAAATAATGATTCAAACAAGCGCTTGCGTTTCGCCTACTCTTCGATAATCACAGCAACACCCTGCACACAATTTAGTCCTGCAATCAGGTTCACCTCACGTGCGACTTCCTGGAGTACAAGATCCAGGGAGTGATTGCAACAGTGTACATACAGTGAGAGTGGGCTCACGTCTCTCAGCCGGGCCTGAACACCGGACAAACGGCCTGACATATTCGAGGCACCGTCAAAGCGATACGCCTGAAGATGAGCAATGGGAATGTCCAGTCTCAGTAGAATGTCTTTCAAACATGTAAACAGTGTCTCTGCTGTAGTGTCTGGGCAGTTATAAAATCCTAAAAAGTCACAGCGTGTCTCTAGATCCTTGTCAACATACTGAAGGCAACAGGAAAACTGCTCCGCAGCGCTGATATCTGCTGTGCCATCAGCTGTTAGTCCGTAAAAATCACAGCCTGATGCACGGGATGCCACTGTCCTTCGAACTGAATGCGCAATTTGGGCGATAATCTTATTTTGTATGGTGTTGCTAACCCAGCTGCCTCGCCTCGTGAGCCATTCTCTTTCTTGGGGTAAATTATACGTCCGCTCCAACATTAACTCGTAGAGAAGGCCGTCGCGCATTGTCTCCTCTAAATGGCAACGGGACGGAACAAAATCCCCAGGACACTTCTTGCCGTCTGTTGTCTTTTAGCTACACTATATGAAAGAAGGGCACTTATTGGCGTTTGCTGTAACCCAGACAGTGTTCGGATAGCGTCTGTGTGTATTGGCGATTTCTCATGCAAACTGAATTTAGCAGCTGCTTTCCGCCAGTTGGAAAATCCCCTCTCCACAAAAAGCCTTTCACCATGCTCTGGAAGCATGAGTGACAAAAAACGCCGTCAGTCTCTGCACTGTGGTGTAGCCATCTCCACTTATCAACCCAGCCAGGTTGAAAAGAACGGGAAAAGTGTTGCTCTCAAAAATGCCTACCAGGGAAACGTGGTTACGAGGCTGGCACGGACGCGTTAACGTTGGTTCTTCTGCAGCCGCGCTTGGTTTTGAGGCGTTGGCATTAGCTCCCTCCTCTCCTCTGTGCACGTGGGTGCTAGCGCTAGCTTCACCCCTTTCTTGACAAACGTCAACAACGAAAACATTAGCTCCGTGCTCTCTTGGCAAAGAGCTTGCCGAGGTACTTCGGCTTCAGCTATTACCAAGTATGCGGTTGTCCGTGGTTGTTTTGGATGTCGATTAGGGCCTTTCGTGGGATTCAAAAAGAAGTCTTATATTCGCTTTTGTGCCGCCATAACGCTATTTCCTGTTACTTGTCTATCTGCGCCTGACGTCATTTCCAACCGGACTGAAAATGTGTAACCTAAGATCGCCTATAAACCACATACTATAATTAAAATATAGTCAGAACAGGAACATAACCGACAAAATTGAACGATTTTTAAAAAAAATATATTTTTATTTATTGTTGTGGAGGTGCAGATCTCATATCCTCCATCAGGAGGTGCTGCAGCACCCTCAGCACCCCTACTTCCCACTGCCTTGGACTTGACCTGGACCCGGTGGGGTCAGTCAGAAAACGTCTTAAAGCCAGAAGCATGTTTTCCTGCCGCACCAGGATCTCGTTCAGCTTCCCTATCTTGTCAGAAAGATCTTCCTCTATCAGACATGCTACGGTGAGTTAGCTCACATTTGTCGGCTAATGTGACTGCTTTTCTGAGATCTTTCTCGTCTCGCTCATTAAGATACTGTAGTTCTATGGGCTGGGGCACACACATTTTGAACGGTTCCATTAGCACAAGTGCACAGACGCCTTCAAAAGTGGAGGTCCCAGTAGAGGCCACCTACCTGCCAAATACCAACTCCAGTCTCTTAGCTAACTCCAGAAAACATTCATCACTTTTCCTTTTTAGGGACCAGAACTGCTGGCAGTACACTTAAATCTCCCAGGCGTCACACAGCATACAACACATAGCAATAAGCACAGCTGTGGCATCTCATGTTTACAATCAGCTCTGCACAAAAGATAGAACGGAAGGGGAAAGAAAGACCCCAAAACATATCCGTAACAATATGGTAATTTATCAAATACTGTGTTCCATTTTATGCAGATGATACAGTTATCTATTGCTCATTCCCTTCAGTAGTACAAACCCTTGAATTCCCGCTGTTGGCCTTTGATGATGTTCCGGCCCTTTTAACTCAACTTAAGCTGGTGTTAAATGCAGGCAAATCCAAATTTATGCTATTTTAAAATGGCAAAGAGTTAACATGTAATCTTCCTAAGATCTCAGCTGCTCAGTGGGTTGAAATTGAAATGCTCACCACATAGAGGTATTATTATTATTATTGATCAGAACTTGTCATTCCAATCACATATTGAAAACCCCATTTCCAAGCTGAAACTTAAATTAAGTTTCTTTTTTAGGAGTAAATCCCGTTTCTCCCTCCAGGGAAAGAAACTCTTGATTTCGGCAGCTTTTTTTTTTTTTTACCTTTGATTAAAGCCACCTGCTCTTTATGAATGCATCTGACCAGTGCCTAAAGATGTTGCACATCGTATACCATTGTGCTTTATGTTGTATTACTGGCTATGGCAGTCTCGTACACCATTGTACTCTGCATGCTGCTGAGAAGTGGCCATCTCTGTATGTCTGCAGACTTTCACATTGGTTAGCATGGTCGCCTCACAGCAAGAAGGTCCTGGGTTCGAGCCCAGGGGTAGTCCAACCTTGGGGGTCATCCTGGGTTGTCCTCTGTGTGGAGTTTGCATGTTCTCCCTGTGTCTGTGTGGGTTTCCTCCAGTGGCTCTGGATTCCTCCTACAGTCCAAAGACATGTAGGTCAGGTGAATTGGCCATACTAAAAATTGTCCCTACTAGGAATTAATGGGTATGTGTGTGTGTGTGTGTGTGTGTGTGTGTGTGTGGGCCCTGTGATGTCCTGGCAGCCTGTCCAGGGTGTCTCCCCGCCTGCCGCCCAGTGACTACTGGAATAGGCTCCAGCATCCCCGCGACCCTGAGAGCAGGATAAGCGGTTAGGGATAATATATATATATATATATATATATATATATATATATATATATAAATCCAGTGATTCAAGTAAATGTAAATTCTTTAATGGGCAGTTCAAGCCTGTTTCATGCCTTCAGCAATCATCAGCAGTCAAAGAATGTTGTTTTTCAAAAATCAAATCATGCTTTTTTTCTTGCCCTTTTGTGTGTTTAAGTCAGAAAGTACTGCTGGCATCGTGTGTGGCTGCCGCTCCTCCCTTCTCGTGGACCCCCCCTTCCCATCCACCCCTGTATGTTTCTGCTATCTTTATCTGTTGTCTTGTTTCACCCCGTTTATTGTAAAGTAACGTTGAGTGTTAGAGAAACGCTATATAAGATTTATTATTATTATTATTATCATTATTAAAGCTGATGATTGCTATTCAAAGGTACTATTGAAAGGTGAAATACATGAGCAGTGGTGAAGCTACTATCTTCCTTCTCCTAGCTGCCATCTGTGGGTGTGTCGTCTTGCCTATATCAGTTGTGCAGTGTTGCGCCCTGTTAAATATAAAAAGAAAATTGAAAATGGCCCAGCTCATCAACCAAACAAGGTAACACAAATGTTCATGATTGTTCATTATTTCTGCCACTTTTCTTCAAGCTGCCTTTCTTTTTTTGGCATCTGTACAGCCACAGTACTGGGTCAAACAGTTCGTTAGAACCCGACACGAATCATCAGCTCCATGTTGTCGAGAAACTGCAAACTATTAGTTGGCAAGGGGAAGTGGACCTTTCCGTGAAATCTAATTGGTTGCCACTGCGCAAATTTATTGCACATCGGGATCAAAGTTCACCAATTTAAACTTTTCTCGCCATGCCGCCTGCTCACCTCGCACCCCCAGCTACCCTGCCATGCGACACACAAGCAGCTGACTTTTGCAGTTCAAGTGTGGCTTCACCCTAAGAAGAACCAAACCGTGAGACACTTTTACCTAATCAAACAAACCCTCTAACCCGATAATATCAGCAGCCCTCCAATCTAAAGAAAGGCCCTCATCCAATAATTTCTCACAAGTACGTGCAGTCTCCTTCCAGCTACTTCATCATCCATGAATGATTGATGGCGTTTGCGGTGAGGTGAAGCTGAGAAGACCTTTACTATGTGTCCAGGAACTAAAGATAAATTGTGGAATCTGCATCTGTGGCAAAAGTCATATCTGGTAGAGTAATATTAAACCACAGAGGTCTCAAAGCTAATAATATGCACACCGCAAGGCTTGAGTTAGTTACAGGGGATAAGGAGATTAATCTTTGTCGCAGATCAGTTCCATACAATCTTACAACAAAGCTGTCTGGGAATTGCTGGCATTGGAGAGAAGAGGAATGAAAGTCAATAGGAGCAAGATGGAATATCTATGCGTGAATGAGAGGGAGGACAGTGGAATGGTGAGGATGCAAGGAGTGGAGGTGACGAAGGCATGAGAGTTAAATACTTGGGGTCAACTGTCCAAAGTAACGGGAAGTGCAGGAGAGAAGTGAAGAAGAGAGTGCAGCCAGGGTGGAGTGGGTGGAGAAGAGTGTCAGGAGTGATTGGTGACAGAAGAACACCAGCAAGAGTTAAAGGGAAAGTTTACAAGATGGTCATGAGACCAGCTATGTTATATGGTTTGGAGACAGTGGCACTGGTGAAAAGACAGGAGGTGGAGCTGGAGGTGGCAGAGTTGAAGATGCTAAGATTTTCACTGGGAGTGACAAAGAAGGACAGGATTAGGAATGATTATATTAGAGGGACCGCTCAAGTTGGACGGTTTGGAGACAAAGCAAGAGAGGCAAGATTGAGATGGCTTGGACATGTGTGGAGAGATGCTGGGTATATTGGGAGAAGGATGCTGAACATGGAGCTGCCAGGGAAGAGGAAAAGAGAAAGGCCAAAGAGGAGGTTTATAGATGTGGTGAGGGAGGACATGCAGGTGGCTGGAGCGACAGAGGAAGACGCTTAAGACAGGAAGAAATGATAACGGATGATCCGCTGTGGCGACCCCTAACGGGAGCAGCCGAAAGTAGTAGTAGAGATAGACACCACGTCTCCCTTGCAAAGTAAATAAATAAATGAGGCATAAACTTTAGGGGTATCTTGGAAGGAGGGGTAAAAGAATAAGAAAACAGGATGAAGGAAAGAGAAAGAAAAGGGCCACAATGGCAAGTTAGTGTTGTATTAGATGGTGTCGAAAAGTAAATGTTCTGGATGGACAACCCATGCCTCTAGTGCAGTTCTTTCATTGTATTTTGAAATCGAGCACTTCAATACTCCTCTTAATATCGGTTGGTTTCTCTTGCATCCCTACCTGACACCTCTACCCTCCTTCTACATCTCTTTCCTCGTCTCCTTCTCTCTTACTGTTTCCCTCCCTCCCAACTTGTCAACCCCTTTCATCTCTCTCTCGCCATTCCTGCCTTTCAATTTAAAACATGTACACCTCTGATGTTTTTTTTCTTCTCTTTATCTCTCTCGCCACGTCCTGGCATTTGGCCACTAGTCTGGTCTCCTTTTATGTCTCCTAGCCTATCAGGCATTCTCTAGCTCTCTCTCTGTCGCTCCCTTTCTCATCTCTTCCTCTTCCTCTCAAGCCTTTATCCGTTCACCCCCCCTCCCCCGTTCTCTTTGTTTTATTGTAAACCCAGCATGTCTTCCAAACCTGTTTTTTTCCTCTCTTTCTTTCTGCCTTGTCATGGTCTTTTTCTTTTCATTTATGTGACACCGATTCATGCCTTCATCCTCTGTGTTGTCGCCGTCTCTCTGTGTCTGTCTTTCTGTCTGTCTCTCTCTCTCTAAGTGGTTTTACTTGCATTTCTCATTTCTCACTGCTGACCCCTCTTTCACCTCCTTCCACCCCCGGCCTTTATCTTCTTCTCTCCCTTTCCTCTTCCTTGTCCTCCTCCTCTTCCCTCACCTCTTTCCCCTTCCTTTCTCCTCTCTCACACTCTCCAAAGTCATCTGTGCGGTGGACGGGTGGCTGGCCTCATGCATGCAAAAACACATCAGAACTTCTTCCAATATCTGACGGAGCACCTGGCCCACGCTGAGCCACAGCGACCAATCCATTACCTCAGATGTCCCTTGGACTGAATCCGTATTCAAAAGCTCAGTGTGGCAATCGCTCCCAGCTCTCGAAGAAATCCCATAGACAGCCGACTTCTTGGTAGGTGGGGAGGGAGGCAGATGGGGGTTTGGGTGAGGGATGGGCGGGTGGGTTGGCTTGGTGTGTTCATGTTTTTTGTCTGTGTGCTGCGTTTGTAAGTGTGTGTGTCTGAGGGGGAGAGAGAGAGAGAGAGAGAGAGAGAGAGAGAGAGAGAGAGAGAGAGAGAGAGAGAGAGAGAGAGAGAGTTTGTGTGACGGAGACATCAGTAATGATCGTCCCCCAAAGAGATGTGGCAGTGGTCTCCTTTTCGAGGCTGACTTCGGCAAGTGTCGCCCTGAGCACGCTCGACCTTGAGAAAAAAAGACAATGATGTGATTGAGATGCACCGGCAGAACGCTGCTCTTTCACAGCGAAATTTTCAGAGCTGTAAAAGGGAAAATAAGCAAATCTGGGGTGGATTATGTCAAGATAATGGAATCATTCACATCGAAAATTTAAGAGGACAGTTTAACCATAACCACGTCTTGCATTTTCAATCTTCTCTCTCTCGCTCTCTCTCTCACACACACACACACACACACACACACACAAGTGTATATGCACGCAGTCATTTTCTCTTCTCTACGTCATTATTTTTCTGTCAATTTCAAATGTGGCGATGTGGAAACGAACCTGCATAGAGAGAGCAGTCTCCAGTTAGGATAGTTCTTTTCATGTTGAAGCCCCCCGCCGCAACCAAAGAAAAGGAGGGGATGCATGAATAAGCAGTAGGTGAGATGAGTCTTTCACAGTTGTGTCTGTGTGCTGTTAGGGAAAGAAAACATGCATATGCACGTGCATGCACACAAGCCTGGAAATGCACACTGTCACTATAGTACTCTCACTTGGCTAATAGCCTATATTCACACGCACACAAAACAGTACACGTGCCTTACTGGAAACAAAATCCCTTGTTAAATGCCCCCAGCCTCCCTTGCCAATTTTTTTTTGTTCGCCTCCAAAGCTGTTATAATATGAAACCTCTGTATCACTTAGTAAGTGAAAGGGAACGAAACATTAAATGATACGGTCATGGAAATTGCAAGAAAGTTGAGATGGACAATTTCTCTCATTGACTACACGAACGCGTGTGTCATTTATTCTTCCTTACAAAAATCACAAACTGAGCAACATCACGCTGCTCCCACATTCCTCCTAGCTCTACCCTGTCAACCCAGAAACCCTTTCTTAAAGGGACCGTGTCTACCTAACGCAGAACATCAACCTATTAAGGTGAATTATGCTCATATAGTCTGCTACACGTCCCCCCAGAATTCACCATAATAGAAAAAGTTAACGTGGAGGGGGGCAGATGGCCCGGCCGCAACGGCTTCGTCGAACAGGTGTGGAGGCCGGGGTCCCTACAGGAGGGGCCTTAAAGACCCTACGGTGGCGTGGGGGTAGGGCAGGGGGTCAGGGTAGGAGAGCTCCCCCACCCTGGGGGCTGGGCAAGTCCAACAGGTTGGTCCAAGTCCATGTAAGCCGGTTTGAGGCGATCCACCGAAATGCGCTCTGGCTTGTTGCCGACTTCCACGACAAAGTGCTTGTTCCTGGTCTTCAGGACATGGAACGGCCCATCGTAAGGAGGCTGCAGGGGTCCACGGTGGGCATCGTGACAGATAAATATGTATTCTGCTGACTGCAGACCTGCGGGGATGTGAGACTGTGGGAGGCCGTGTTGCAAAGTGGGAATTGATGCGAAAACTCTGGTGTTATCCAGGAGTGTGGTCCATTGATGGGCTGCAGACCAGAGAGCTGTGGTGTTGGGGACAAAATCCCCTGGGACCCGCAGCAGCTGTCCGTAAACCAGCTTGGTGGACAGGGACTGGAGGTCCTCCTTAGGGGTGGTCCTGAGGCCCAGCATGACCCACGGCAGTCTGTCGACCCAGCTACTATCTTTGAGACTGGCCTGAAGAGTGGCCTTCATAGAGCAATAAAACCGCTCGCACAACCCATTGGCCTGTGGGTGGTACGCGGTGGTGCAGTGGAGCTTCACCCCTATGCTCTCTGCGACTGTGTTCCAGAGCTCAGATGCAAACTGTGAGCCCCGGTCTGAGGACAGATCAGGTGGGGTGCTGAACTGGGTGACCCAGGTCCCAATGAATGCCTGGGCTATGTCGGTGGACGTCGTCGATGACAGTGGGACGGCTTCTGGCCATCGAGTGGTCCTGCCCACCATGGTGAGGAGGTAAGTAAAACCGTGGGGGGGGGGGGCACTAGGTCCACTTTTACATGGTCGAACCTCCTTTGGGGCACCGGGAACTGTGTCAGGGGGGCTCTGGTGTGGCAGTGCACTTTAGAGCGCTGACACTCCACGCAGGTGTCAGCCCAGTCTCTCACATCTTTTTTGAGCCCGTGCCAGACGAACTTGGCTGCCACTAGTCTTTGAGACGGCTTTTTGCCAGGGTGGGAGAGGCCATGGACAGCGTTGAAAACACGCCGCTTCCAGCCAGTGGGAATGACGGGTGGGGCTGACCCGTGGAGACGTCGCACAGGAGCGTGGTGCCAACGCCGTAAAAAGCCACGTCCTCTAACTGTAGCCATAGGACAGCCGTCCTGAAAGCCTGCACGTCTGGGTCGGCGGCCTAGTCAGCTGCCATGCGGGCATATTTTGCGTGGTAAAAACATAGGCCGTGGTCCTGCCACCGTTGAAGAGCTGCTGCGGCGGCGGCGACTGTTGTGTCTGCAGGCAGTGGTGAAAAAGTCTGGGCAGTGCTGTTGACCAGCCAGGAAAAAAATTATCAGCCTCCTCGGCCAGAGCACGAGTCAGTGATGGCGGTGTTGGCTATAGCAGCCCATACCTGACAAGGCAGCTGTCGCAGAAAAAGTTGGATGAAGAGGAAGTCGGGCTTGTGCTCTCCCAGAAGATCCAGCATCCTGTCCATAAGTTCATACGGCTTTCTGTCACCGAGGCCTGGTAGGGAGAAGAGCCGTCTGGCCCGCTCAGCGTCAGAAAGTTCAAAAGCTTCCAACAGGTGAGCCTTGAGTGCCTCGTATTTATCCTGCTGCGGAGGGTTTTTAGGAGGCTCACCACTCTGGCTGCTGTTGAACTGCCGAGAGCCGACACCACATAACGGTATTTTGTGGCGTCCGCGGTGATTTCCCGTAATGCGAACTGCGCTTCTGTCTGGGCGAACCAAGCCGATGCTAACGACTCCCAGAACTCCGGCAGCTTGAGAGAAACCGCATTAGTCGTCATGTTCACGAAGCGTTGTCTCTGGAAACGTCCAGCAGACAAACGTCGCGGTCACCAATGTGGAAATTGAAGGAAACTAGGGACTGACAAGTTCTCTCATTGACTACACGAACGCGTGTGTCTGTTAATGTCCCGTACAAAAAAAAATCACAAACCGAGCAACATCCCGCTGCTCCCACAATCCTCCTCCTAGCTCCACCCTGTCAACCCGGAAACCCTTTCTTAAAGGGCCCGTGTCTACCTAACCCAGAACGCCAACCGATTATGGTGAATTCTGCCCATATAGTCCGCTACTGTTCATATATATATATCACAGTGCCCGTGTGTGAGTGGAAATAAAAAAAAGAAGCTTTTCTGGATAGTGTTTCCTTAAAGGAAATACTTCATAGACCCTGAGATTAAATGAAGTATATTTCCTCTCTTGATGATGAATGTTTTTTTTTCTTCCTCCCTCTCAGTGTGGTGTTCGGATGCTGAGAATCTAGGCACTTTAGGCTCCTCAAGTGGAAGCTTTGTCTCTGAAATTTGCACTGCTTCTTGGAATTTACTAATCAAGATGATTGGAGATGTGGTTCTTCTTCTCCCTTTGTGAACAATTCAGAACATAACATCTCTACCATATAATTGGAAAAACAATTGCTCCATGAATGATGCACTTTATGTGCAGGTTTTACTGTTATTTTTCATCACTTCTTCTTTGGCTGGCTCTGGCCTTCTAGTTATATTTTGTGAGTCAGACAAAATCATCCGTTAAAGCTCTTTGGTTTCGACATGGCCATAGTACACCAGCCAGCCAGGCAAAGCATGGATAATTTGGCTGCATACAGTAGTGTTGGGGTGGGCAGAGGGGCATTTGTGGAGTGGGGAGTGGGGGGATAGCCAACAAGGAAAATGACAATGATTCAGAACCTGCCAGAACCATTCTTACAGCCCCTCTTCCCTCCCCTTAATTCTTCTGGGTGGAGGGAGTCGCACTTAGTCACCGTGCATTTTGGCATGTATTAGAGAGCCTTTGGCTAGCAAGGCCTCTGCAGTAGCAGCAAGCTGATTCTAGAACACTGCATCAGCCGCCCTCTGGAACTCTCGGCAAATTCTCTTAACACCTCAAGTAGAAACTCATTCTGCCCGGCTACCTGCCCCGCCCCGAGCTCTACAGGGAATGTGAATGGTGAAGGGGGGGTCAAGACTCTCTCTCTCCCTCTCTCTCTCGCCCTCTCTCTCTGTACTTTTTGTTTCTCTGACATTGTAGTAGGGCTGCTCTTATCCTCTCACTTAGGGATGGGCAACTATTCTATATTGTCGTTTATTGTCTTACAATGTATTGTATTGGGATGAATGTTGCCTCACAGCAAGAAGGTCCTGAGTTCAAAACCCAGGGTTGTTCAACCTTGGGGGTCATCCCAGGTCGTCCTGTGTGTGGAGTTTGAATATTCTCCCTATGTCTGCGTGGGTTTCCTCCGGGTGCTCCGGTTTCCTCCCACAGTCCAAATCAGAATCAGAATCAATCAGAATACTTTATTCATCCTCGAGGGGAAATTGGGTTCTATTACAGACAATCAAGCTCTAGTAAGAAAAAACTAAAAACTAACAAGATGCAAGCTAACAAGAAAATAGAAAAAAATAGAAACAAGAACAACAGAAACAAATCAAACAAATCAAGACATGGTCAGGTGAATCGGCCAAACTAAATTGTCTCTAGGTGTGAATGTGTCTGCCCTGCGATAGACTGGTGGCTTATCCAGGGTGTTTCCCCGCCTTGCTCCCACTGACTGCTGGGATAGGCTGTAGCATCCCGTGACCCTAATTGGAATGAATGGCTTGGATAATGGATGGATGGAGGAACCTCAGTCGGATTCTTAAACATGGTATTCTTGCATATCTAAGCAGATATCCTGATATACATTGATATCATACGTAATGCTCTATGATTATTGTGATACTAATATTTTCCATATCACCTGGCACTATTCTCACTCACTCAAGATGTAGGCGGATGCAGAACAGCCAGCCAGCAATATTCATCAATGGGGACCTAGACACTTTGCAAAAAGGTCACTTTCAACTAGTCAAGGTCCGTTGAACATTTGAAGAGAATGAGATATCGATTGTATTGAATGTGCATCATGAATAAATAATTGGGAAAAAAAACGAACAAAAAACCAGCCTGCTCCCATGAACCCCTTTGACTCAACCAATTATCCAAGGAAGCAAGCCCTTAATGAGCTATTGATAATGAAAGGGAACTGATATTGAGTTGAGCTCATGTGTTGCAGGACCGTTTGGTCACCTCTAGGTACCTGTTTTCAAGCCAATTTATTTTGTCATTGTATTCTTACAATGAATTTGTCTTCTGCATTTAACCGATCCTATTGTAAAGGAGCAGCGGGCAGCTGCAGCACTCAGGGACCAACTCCAGTTCTTCTTTCAATTGCCTTGGTCAGGGGCACAAGCAGGAGCATTAACCCTACCATGCATGTTTTTTTGATGGTGGGAGGAAACCAAAGCACCTGCAGGAAACCCACCGCAGACACGGGGAGAATGTGTAAACTCCACACAGAAATGTGTGTTCATTACTAGTCAAATTATTTGAGATGAGAAGACTGTGTATTAAAAGACTATATGTGAATATGTGGGATCAATTTTATTTCAACAACATGTACTATACTGAGCAATTAGAGACAGGCAAACATGATAAGTAGGCCAGAGGGTTGAGTAGAGTGGGGCTCATAGCCAAGATTACCCCAGCAACTGGGTCGGAGAGACAAAAAAAAAAAAAAAGAGTGAAAAAAAATCGAAGGAAAAAATTCTGAATTCAGATAAATCTGGGTGCAGCATGGGATTGTTTTAGAACTATCCCCTGCATGTGAGGATAAGAGGTATGGAGAAAGGTTGGTGCTGCATGCTAGGTTTGACAAGTTCCCTTGCCGCTGGCATCAGATAAGTCGCTGAGCTCCAAAGTAGTTTTTTTGGAAATCTGTAGGCTTACGATTACTCCTGTTAGATCCGCTTATGTAGACCTGAAAGATTAATGTGGGCTATTTAGAGAGGATGACAATATTCAGAGAAAGCTAAATAAGACCAACCCAACATCAGAGGTCATTCAAACAAGTTAAACGTTATAAAAACTGCTTGAATACCGCCATGCAAGGCTATTTTCATGTTGTTTTCGTTCTTCTTTATGTTCTCTCTTTACATAGTTTTCCTTTTCAGTTTTTATCCTTTTATTTCCAGCTGACTTCAAAACTTGAGGAGTAGAAATATATCAAAATATATATTTTTGATATATGGGCGGCACGGTGGCTCAGTGAATAGCGCTGTTGCCTCACAGCAAGAAGGTCCTGGGTTCGAAACCCCGAGGTTATCCAACCTTGGGGGTCATCCCAGGTCGTCCTCTGTGTGGAGTTTGCAAGTTCTCCCCGTGTCTGCGGTGAGTTTTCTCCGGGTGCTCCGGTTTCCCTCACCATCAAAAGAAACATGCATGTTAGGGTTAATACTCCTGTCTGTGCCTCTGACCAAGGAAATGGGGAAAGAACTGGAGTTGGTCCCCGGGCGCAGCATGAAGGTGGCAGCCCATTGCTCCTAGCTACACAGATCACAGCTAGGTTGGGTTAATTTGCAGTAACTCAATTTCCCTAAGGGGATTAATAAAGGAAACTTAATTAATTAAATCAGCAAATCCATCAACATTCAACTGCATACAGTACAGACTTCTATGATTGTTAGTTTGAATCAGATATAAGCTCTTCAGCTCCCTAGTTGTTCAGCTGATGTATTCTTTTTTCTTTTCTTTTCTTTTTTAGAATACAGTAATGTTAGGGCATTTGACTTACTGGTAAAACCAAATTTTTTTCATTTATTTGCACATGTAAACATTCCAATTTGGTCTCCCAACCTCACTTCACCTACAAAGCCTTGCATGACAGAGCTCCATAATATATTTTTGAACTTTTACATATGAGCAATACTTAGACTTGTCTTCGGTTGTCAGACCGGGGCCTTTTAGTTGTCCCTCCTACTGGGCTTAAATATAAAGGAGCCTGACCATTTGCAGTTTTGGCCCCCTAAATTATGGAACAGCCTACCATATGCTTTTAGGATGGCTGAATTTGTGGACTGTTTTAAATCACAGACAAAATTTCCCCTGTGCATTATCAAATTTGCATCTTTTTTATATATTTTGCTGTTTTATTTTACGCTGTCTTCTGGTTCCATGTTATTCATCTTATTTTACTGCTATCTTAGGTCTACTTTGATTCCATCGTTATTTCATGTTGTTTTTAACTTTATTGTATTGTATGGTTCTCTCCTCTTTTATGCTGTTTTTATTGTATTTTTATTTTGCTGTTTATTTTTTTTAGAGTCCATGTGTTTTAATTTTACTCTTCCTTATATGCGCTTTGTAAACTCATGTTCTCAAAAGTGCTATACAAATCAAGTTTATTATTCTTATTACTGTTATTGTCATTACGACCGTTTTGATACTGCATCAAAGGTTATGAGACAGTGAACTGGAAGTTGTTTGTTGAACAAAGTTAGCCTATCGACCTTAGGCAGTTTTTTAAAAGAATCCACATATACATTGGTGTTGGAGAGATTACCAAATAACCATAAAAACGTTTTGTTTCGACCCTGAGTTACCGCCAATGATGATGACATGCACTGATCAGCCAAAATATTAAAACCACCTGCATAATAGTGGGTACGCCCCCCTCATCCTGCCAAAACAGCTCTGATCTGTCAAAACATGGACTCCACAAGACCTCTGAAGGTGTCCTCTGGTATCTGGCACCAAGACGTTAGCGTGGGGCCTCCATGGATTGGACTTGTTTTTCCAGCTAATCCCTTAGATGCTCAATCAGATTGAGATCTGGGGAATTTGCATGCCAAGGCAACACCCTGAACTCTTTGTCATGTTCCTCAATCTATTACTGAACAATTTGTACAGTGTGGCAGGGTGCATTATTCTGCTGAAAGAGGCCACTACCATCAGGGAATACCATTGCCATGAAGGGGTGTACCTGGTCTGCAACAATGTTTGGTTAGGTGGTATGTGTCAAAGTAACATTCACATGAATGCCAGGACCCAAGCTGTGATGCACTGTGTTCTGACACCTGGCTATCATAGCCAGCATTAACTATTTCAGCAATATGAGCTACAGTAGCTCTTCTGTGGGATCAGACCAGACAGGGTAGCCTTTGCTCTCTACACGCATCAATGAGCCTTGGGGGGCCATGACCCTGTTGCCAGTTTGCCGGTTGTTCTTTCTTGGACCTCCTTTGGTAGGTACCGACCACGTCATACCAGGAACACCCCACAAGACCTGTTGTTTTGGAGATGCACTGACCCAGTTATCTAGCACCCTAATTTGGCCCTTATCAAAGTCGATCAGATCCTTACGCTTGCCTATTTTTCCTGCTTCCAACACATCAACATATCAAGAACTGATCATTTACTTGCTGCTCAATATATCCCACCCTTGACAGGTGCCATCGTAATGAGATAATCAATGTCATTTACTTACCTATCAGTGGTTTTAATCTTTGGCTGATCGGTGTACAGTGGATATAAAAAGTCTACACACCTCTGTTAAAATGATAGTTTTTTAAAAGAATCCAAATATACCTGGGTATTGGAGAGATAACCAAATAACCATACAAATGTTTTGATGCTTCCTGAGAGTGATTATTCCCAGACATCAGTGTGTTGGTGTGCATGTAAATATTCCCATCGAGGCCACTTATACAAAAAATGTACACATGGTTGTGGTAGGTGTGACATTACATGTGCACTGGTTTGGAGGCAGGTGGAATCAGTAGAGGCTAATCTGGTCAACGAGAATCAATGGCACATTATTCATCCTTCTCTGTACTGTGTACATTTTCCTGGATCACCACCCTGCTGTGGTGGAGAAGCTTGCGTGTACCAATGATCCCAAGAGCTATACTGTCCGGAGCTTGGCTCCTGGTAGGGTCACCCAAGGTGGATAGATCAAGGGGGAGGTTCTAGACAAAGCGCGATCCAACAAAGACCTCAACAGAGGAACTGGTGGAAGATGTCTCCAAGTCTTAAGGGCAGTGAAGGCAAATAAAGGTTGCAACTGAGGGTGGTCCCCAATTGTCTTGGTTCTCCATGTCATTGGACTCTGGTCACCCCCTGCAAAGGACCATGCAGGCATCCTCCCATTATGCGGCCCCAGGATCATACTCTATGCCCACCTGAAGATCCAGAGGGACCCAAAGGGAGGACGGTCATACTCGACCTCGAGTGGCCGCCGATGATGATGACATACACTGATCAGCAAAAACATTAAAACCACCTGCCTAACAGTGTGTAGGTCCCCCTTGTGCCACCAAATCAGTTCTGACCCGTCAAAACAAGGACTCCACAAGACCTCTGATGGTGTCCTCTGGTATCTGGCACCAAGACGTTAGCAGCAGATCCTTTAAATCCTGTAAACTGTGAGATGGGGCCTCCATGGACTGGACTCATTTCCTCAGCTAATCCCACAGATGCTCAATCAGATTGAGATCTGGGGAATTTGCAGGCCAAGGCAACACCCTGAACTCTTTGTCATGTTCCTCAAGCCATTACTGAGCAATTTTTGCAGTGTGGCAGGATGCATTATCCTGCTGAACGAGGCCACTGCCATCAGCGAATACCATTGCCATGAAGGGGTGTACTTGGTCTGCAATAATATTTAGGTAGGTGGTATGTGTCAAATTAACATCCACATGAATACCAGGACCCAAGGTTTCTCAGCAGAACATTGCTCAGAGCATCACACAGCCTCCCCTGGCTTGTCTTCTTCCCATAATGCACCCTGGTACCATCTCTTCCCCAGGTAAATGACGCACATGCACCCAACTGTCCATGTGGCATAAAACAAAACAAATAAATATGAGTACAAATAAGTAATAAGTACAAATAAATATATGACCGATATACGACCTCATTAAGATAAACACAGACAAGGGAGAAAAGAAAATAATAATAAAATACGCTCATTTTTATATTTTTAAACTCATTCTTAATTAGACTGCTACAGTTCTGCTCCAATCAAGAAATGATTAGGTTATGAACTATCCCAGTCTGTTATTTGGGTTAGGTTATCATAGTAGGTAAGAAAAGGCCTTCAGACTCTTTCAAATTTATTTGAATTTCCCCTTCAATGTAAATTAAAAATGTTCAAGCTTCAGGTAAAACATAATCTCTTTAAGCCATCTTGTATGGGATGGTGGCACCGCTCTCTTCCAATTGAGGAGGATGAGACGTCGAGTTAAGAGTAGTAAAGGCAACCAGATTGCACATTTCAGTCGACCACACTGCATCCTCTGGCCTCAATCCAAACAGGGCAATAATGGGCTGAGGTGCAATTGTCATATTATACATGTCACTGAGGGATTCAAAGACCTTTTCCCAAAAAGGCTGAAGGCTTGAGCATGACCAAAACACGTGCAACCAGTTTGCAGTGATATTCTTACATCGATCACAGGTGGGATCAATGTTTGGGTATACCCTTGCCAGTTTCTCCTTAGTGAGATGAAGACAATGGTGTATCTTGAATTGTATTAGACCATGTCTACCACAAGAAGATGAGGAGCGTACTAGATCGAGAATTGAAGTCTACTGGTCCTTTGCAAAAGACAGGCCTAGGTCATGTTGCCAAATTATCCTTAAGTTGTTTAGAGATTGTGGGTTAATAGTGTTAATTACATCATATATCCACGAGATGGCCCCTTTGAGACTAGTATTAAATCCTAAAAGAACGGGTCCGTGGTGGTGTAGCGGTCTAAGCATCGGCTTTGTGTTGATGCAGTTGCCCACTGGGGACTGGGGTTCGCGCCCCGGTCTCGTCAGATCCGACTATGGCCGGACTCGATGAAGCAGCAATCATTGGCAACGCTGTCTTCGAGAGGGGGGCGGAGTCGGCTTGTGTTCGTCATGTGAATGCATCGCTGTGTGTGTCGGAAAAAAACAGTGGTTCGGCCTGGAGTCGCCTTGTCACGAAAGTGGGGAGGAGGTCTCCTTCGAGACTGCCGGCCGGAGAGATGCAGTTGGCGAACGCATACAGTATGAGGGTGGCTGTCTGAATTAAAATAGGGATCGACTGGCCACTAAATTGGGAGAAAAAAGGGAAAAATCAGAAATAAATTTATAAAAAAAAAAAATCCTAAAAGAGCATCTAAGTGGGTGCTTGGAGGTTGCTCTGGGAAAGGGTGATAGCCTTTTTGTACAAAGTGCCTAAGCTGAAGGTACAGGGAAAAAAATGGGAGCATGGAAGGGCATACTTTTCTGAATATTGTTCTAATGATGCAAATACCCTGGTTATATATAAATCTTTAACAAGTCTAATGCCATTCTGATGCCTGGCCTGAAAAGCCAGGTCTGACACGGATGGGATGAAAAGACGATTTGCAAAAAAAGGAGCCCGAAGTGAAGCCTTTTGCAACCCAAAATGTTTGCGAAACTGGAGCCAGCACTAAGTGGTATAGGGGCTGAGATTCAATTTAAAAGATTCCAACTTTACCCAAACTGGAGCTTCTGCACCATCCCTGACCCACATTATAATGTTTTTGATATTGCTAGCCCAATAATAGTGAAGAAAGTGAGGCATGGCCATACTTCCTAACTTTTTCGGCCTTTGTAGAAATGACTTACAAATATGTGGGGTTTTGCCATCCCATATAAATCCAGTGAGGATTTGGTCCAGTGATAAAAAATATTTCTTAGGAATAAAAATCGGAATACTTTGGAACAAATAGAAAAATCTAGGAAAAATATTCATCTTAATTAGGTTAATCCGGCCAGCTATTGGTAGAGGTAAGGAGCACCAGCAGTGTATGTCCTGCTTGCACTGCTCGATCAGAGGTGTGAAATTTAATTTAAACAGCATATGAAAGGAGCGAGGTACAACCACCCCGAGTTATTTAAAGTGGGATGTCACTCTCTTGAATTGAAATGCTGTAGCTGGGATATTGAGAACCACTGGGTTTACAGGATACATTTTAGTTTTTCTAAGTTCAACTTGTAACCTGAGAACCTTCCAAATTGTTGCAAAATAGACAGGGCATGTGGTAGCAAAGATGATGGGTTGGCAATATATTAAAGGAGGTCATCAGCATAAAGAGATAATTTATGCACGGTATCTCCTCGAGTTATCCCTTCTAAGGCCTGGCACTGACGTAAAGAAGCAGAAAGTGGTTTGATGGCGAGCGCGAAGAGCAAGAGACTCATAAGGCAACCCTGTCTGGTGGATCTATGTAATGGGAAATATCTTGAATGTAAGTCATTCATATGACAGAAGCTAAGGGAGATGTGTATAATAGTTTAAACTATGATATATATTAATTACCAAATCCAAAATGTCTCATAGTACTAAATAAATGTTCCCACTCCACCCGATCAAAAGCCTTGACATCTAAGGATATCACAAGCTCAGGAACATTTGACCGAGTGTGAGTGTAGATAATATCAACGAGCCTATAAATATTAAAGTAGGAATGCCTGTTTCTAGTTGAGCCATTTTGGCCAGGCAGTATCAGATCAGGAAGAACATTCTCGAGCTGCCTAGCAAGGGATGTAGCAAGGACTTTATAATCCACATTTAGAAGAGAAATTTGTCTATACGATTCACACAGCAGAGGGTCCTTGCCCTTTTTATGCAGGAGACAAATAGAGGCCTGATTCAGGGTTTCGGGGAGGTTCCCATTTGAAAAGGATTCAATAAACATAGACAATAATAATGATAACTCAAGGGGCTATCAAGATCACCTTTCTGAGAGTCATTAAGGGTTGGTAAAATTAAATTCTCAAAAAAAAGACTGATTTAGAAACATCATTGTCATATTCAGATTAATACAAATTAGCATAGAACGCAGCAAAGGTATCATTAATCTCCTTGTAGTCTGTAGTCACAGAGCCCGAGATGGTCTTAATTTGAGATTTTTGGTGCGAAGCTGCCATTTTGCGGGGTTGGTGAGCAAGAAACCTGCCTGCTTTGTCACCAAATTCGTAAAATCTATGCTTAGATTTTGATAGCAATTGTTCCGCTGTTGAGGTAGAGGCCAAATCAAATTCTGTCTGCAGACGAATTCGCTTTTGGTATAATTGGCTGTCTAGTTGCAACATTTCAGCTGTGAGCCTTTTAATTTGGCCAATTTATTTATTTATATATGTTTTTGACATTTGACACATAGCCAATAATCCATCCACTAAGTATGCTTTAAGCACCTCCCACCTGGTGCTACAGTATATTTCCAGAGATGCATTGGTCTCTACAAAAAGTGATATTTGTGTTTGGATGTATTTCACAAAAGTACAATCAGAAAGAAGGAGAGGGTTCAGGCGCCATATTTTATATAGGAAGGGTACATCTGGGAACAGGGCTGTGGTCAGAAATCACTATGCTATGATAGGTGGGAGGACTAGAAGAAGGCAGAAGTTTTGCCTCTAAAATAAAGTAGTCAATTCTAGAGAAAGTATGGTGAACAGGCGAAAAGAAGGAAATGTAAACACCATGGCTCTACCATTCCATATTGTTTAATGAAAATATTAATAATTGTAGCCATTTTAGTTAGGGGTGCAGGTTTGGATGAATACCTATCGAGGTTGGGGTAGAGGACACAGTTGAAGTCATCCCCAATAACCAGGTGATGATTATCAATATCAGGAATAGAAGAAAAAATAATTAATAAAAGCAGAGTCATCATAGTTGGGAGCATATACACTGGCAAGGACAACCCACTTATTGAAAAGCTGGCACGTGACAATAACAAATCTGCCATTTGGGTCTGCAATTATTTTGTCACTTTCAAAAGAAATACTTTTGTGTACAAGAATAGCTGTGCCTCTGGCCTTAGAATAAAACTTGGAATTAAATACTTTCCCTACCCAGCTCCTCTGGATTCTTAAGACATCTGCCCTAAGTGTAAGTGTGTCTCTTGAAGGAAGGCTACTCCTGCCCCCAGTTGATCTAGATGTGCCAGCACTTTATTCCTCTTCACAGACTGATTTAGAGATTTCACATTCGAGGAAATAAAATTGACCTTTCTACCACTATTCCTAACCATGCTCATGATTTCCTATGTTGCACTGTAAAATACAAAGCAATATACCACGGTACACAATACTATTAGGTACAAGGAAAGTGTTATAATACAAAAGAATGACTGTAATTAACAGTGATGAAATTACAAAAGGGGAACTTGGGAGAAAGGAGATACAAACAATATAGAGAGAGACAAAAATAAAAACAAACAAAAAAACAAAACCAAAACACAAAACGAGAGATCGAGAGGACACCCCCACCACCCCCGCACTTACCCCAACCGAGTGCGCCAAAACCCCAGAAAGCATGTGTGCAAAAAAAGGTGCATCGCCAATTTACCACATGCACACCATAGCTCTCCTCGCTCAACAGAGGATTCATAAAATACGTCTTCTTTTTTTTTTTACTAAGTGTGGTTAGTTTCCGCCATGCTTGTTTCCTATGCCATTGTTTACTCTGTTTAAATTTGGGCACTTTTACGACCCCTCATCCTGACATACGCCATCAGGCAAACAATAACCAACAATAAGTAAGTAAAATAAAAGAACAACAAAAAGCAGATACTCTGATCTTATGCCTTTAAGTATAAAGGAAATATACATAGGCAGATAACCGATCTTACTTAGCAATAATATCACTAACCGGTTTAATGCGACATACCATCGTCTTCAGTCCTTTCCCGGAGTGCCTTTTTCCACCTCGGGTAGAATCGTAGTCTTAACAAAGGCAGCCGCCTCTGTCGGTGTTGTGCACTGAGATCGAGCTCTTCGGTCGGGAACTTTTCCATGAAGGCGGAGGGGTGGTTTCCTCCGATTCTCTCACTAGTCCAATCACCCTAATGTTGTTCCTCCTCGAGAAGTTTTCTAGAATATCCAACTTGGTATGCAGTTTGGCCTTCTCTGCCTTCATTGTTCATTTTGTATGCGACATGTCCGCAATTTTTTTCGACATGTGCAGAGACAGTAGTTTGGACTTTGGAGGACTGATACACGAGAACGTAACTCTGCTAATATTCAATTCTTCACTACCGCCACGTCAGCTTTGATACCCTCTCTCAATTCCTTCAGATCTGTGTCAGATCTAAACTAGCCGTGTCAGCGTTAGCCCAGTCGCGCATGGTTTAGGTGGCGACGTCTGCTCGGGCTTGTTGGGGTTTTTAACCTTGCCGCTTTTGGTAGACATTATTACTGGTAAAACAATGACCGTAACGATAATAATGCTTTTTTATATTTTGTAACTTCTTCCTTTACCTTAATTATTCCAATTAGGTTTTTCGGAATCAAATCACGGACACCTGTTTTGAACTCCAATACTTTTACCGAAGATTCAACTGTGGAGTCAACTATGTGTGTTACATAAATTGTCTTCCCCCTGGTTACCTATCCTATCACATAGTTCCTCTTAAAGGTACAGTACACCATTCAGTACATGACAGCCCCATTTTACTTGGTTATAAACTCTTATCTTATAACCACATTGTAATGAATGAAAGGTCACGTGTTTAACTTGACCTACTCACGGATGTACGTGCAGTGCGTGTGACGTATACAGGAAGTTAGAAGCGCATGTTATGAAGGTTGTATGTCGGATGAACGCTAGTAAAAGCTACACAGTTAAGAACCTACGAAGTCGGCTCGTTCTTGAATTATTCTTATGTCAGTAAGACAAGGCGTCTACGGACATTACATGGTGTCAGAATAGTCTGTGTATCGGAACACGAGCGGTCATGCCGAAGTTTAATCCGCCGAGTGAATTCAAGTTTGACTGCCCCGTTGAATGGCCGGAGTGGAGACAACGGTTTTCGCGCTTCAGGCTCGCGACAAAGCTGGATAAAGACGACGGGGAGATTCAAGTGAGTTCGCTGATTTATGCAATGGGAAGCGAGGCTGAAAAGATATTCAGCTCGTTTGACTTCGCGGCGGAGGGTGATAAAGTGGACTATGATATCGTACTGAAAAAGTTCGACGGCTACTTTATTCCCCGCCGTAACATCATACATGAGAGGGCGTGCTTCTATCAACGTAGCCAGCAGCCAGGAGAGACAGCGGAGATGTACATCCGGACATTGTATGAGCTGTCTGAACACTGTGAGTTTGGGGACAAGAGGGATGAACATATCAGAGATCGTCTGGTAGTGGGCATAAAAGATAAGGTGCTCTCCCGTCAGTTCCAGCTCACAGCGGACCTTACTCTGGTGAAAGTCATTGAACAAGTGCGCCAGGCGGAGGCAATAACAAAGCAGCTCAGCCTCCAAGCTAACCAACCAGAGGCCCTGCTGGCTAACGTCAATGTTGTCCGATGGCGGGACGAACGCCAAAACAAAAAGGGCGGACAGCGTCATGGTGGCGGCAGTCCGGCAACCAACAAAGTAGACGAATGCGGGAGGTGCGGCAAGACGCAGCACACCGATGAGCGGAAGTGTCCTGCAACGAACAGTAAGTGCAACAAGTGTCATAAAAAGGGACATTGGGAGCGTGTATGTCACTCTAAAGCGGTGAGAGAAGTCACTGAAGAGGTTAAACAGCTGTACTTTCTGGGAGAAGTTGGCAAAGAGAGCAGTCAGGAAGATTGGACTGTTAGTTTAACAATAAGTGATGTACCAATAACCTTTAAAATTGACACGGGGGCTGACGCTACTGTTATCAACCAAGGGACATTTAAAAAGCTGAAGCCAAACATAAAACTGGGACCTCCTGACACATGCTTCATAAGCCAAGGTGGAAACATCAGCTGCATAGGACAGTTTCAAGCCACAACCAACTACAAGGAGAAACAATACTCCTTTCCAGTGTATGTGATCAAGGGGAGAGGCAGCTGTCTGCTGAGTCGTCCAGAGGCAGTGGAGATGGGTCTAGTGAAGCAGATGAATGAGGTCAGTGGAGTTTTCGGTTCAAGTGGACTGCTGAAAACAGACCCAGTGAAAATAGCTCTGGTGGAGGGTGCCCAGCCATACGCGGTGCATACAGCCAGACGGATACCGCTGCCACTTGTACCACTGGTTAAGAAAGAACTGCAGCGCATGGAAAATGAGGGCATTATTGAAAAAGTGACTCAGCCCACAGAATGGTGCGCCGCTATGGTGCCGGTGCTGAAACCGAACAAGAAAGAGGTTCGCTGCTGCGCTGACCTCAGGAGGCTGAATCGAGCAGTGAAACGTGAGAAATACGTGCTGCCCACTATGGAGGAAATAATGCCAAGGCTCGCAGGGTCAAAGTTCTTCACAACGTTGGATGCAGCAAGTGGGTTTTACCAGATCCCCTTGCATGAAGACAGCAGGGGGCTCACCACTTTCATCACCCCATTTGGGAGGTATGCTTTCTGCCGCCTTCCATTTGGTATAACGAGTGCTCCAGAGATTTTCCAGAGAAAGATGGCGGAAACTCTGACCGGGCTAGAGGGCACAGAGGTGTACATGGATGACATCCTTATACATGGAGAGACTGAGGAAATCCATGACCGGCGCCTAGCAGAGGCGCTGGGGGTCATTGAAACAGCAGGTCTCAAACTGAACCAAGCGAAATGCAAGTTCAAACAGAAACAAGTCCGCTTCCTTGGTCATATCATCAACGAGGCAGGCATCAGACCTGACCCGGACAAAGTGGCCGGAATAGAGAACTTTCCTCAGCCCCAGAACGTGACGGAGCTCAAGAGGTTCCTCGGGATGGTGAACTATTTGGCAAAATACGTCCCAGAGCTGTCCACTGTAGGTCAGCCGCTTTATGGACTGCTTAAAGCAACGACAGAGTGGCTGTGGGGACCTGCACAGAACACAGCATTCCAAGACCTTAAAGCAGCACTCGCCACCGCCCCGGTACTCACCTTTTATGACGTCACTAAGGCTACGGTGGTGTCAGCAGATGCCAGCAGCTACGGGCTGGGAGGCGTTCTGCTCCAGCAGCACGGGGAACACTGGAAGCCCGTGGCCTACTGCTCCCGACGGCTGAGTGACGCAGAGACAAGGTACGCACAGATCGAGAAAGAGTGCTTAGCCAGCGTCTGGGCATGTGAAAGGTTCGAGAAGTACTTGTTTGGGCTTGACAATTTCAGACTTGTCACCGATCATAAACCACTAGTGCCTCTCATGAACAGCAAAGACTTGGATAATGTGCCCATTAGGTGCCAGAGACTGTTAATGAGGCTGATGCGTTTCAATGCAGTGGCTGAATACGCACCAGGCAAAACTTTAGCTGTGGCTGATGCACTCTCCAGAGGCCCAGAGCAGTGCTACGGAGATGGTGCTTCTCATGATGATGTTGCAGCGCACATTGATGCCATCGTGTGCCAGGTGCCTGCCACACCTCAAAGGATGCAGGAGATAAAACAGAGCACGGATGGGGATCTGCAGCTCCAGACAGTGTTGGGCTTCATCAGACACGGCTGGCCTGAGTATGTCGATAAAGTGCCGGAGACAGTCAGAGACTTTTATCAGGTGAGAGGGGAGTTATCTGCGGTAGATGGTTTAGTCATCAGAGGCAGTCGTATCGTCATTCCCACAGAGATGAGGGAGGTGATCTTAGACAGAATACACGACGGGCACCAGGGGATAGTTAAGTGCAGAGAGAGAGCTAGCCAGTCAGTGTGGTGGCCCAAAATGACAGAGCACATTACAACAAAGATACAGCAATGTCAATTCTGCAGAGAACACAAGAACACACAGAGAAAAGAGCCTTTAATGTCAAGTGAGCTCCCATCCAGACCATGGCAGAAAGTTGGCATAGACCTGTGTGAGTACAAAAAGCAAAACTACTTGATAGTGTCTGACTATTATTCCAGGTTTTTGGAGATCCTAAATCTACCAACAACTACTAGCAGTCAGGTTGTAGCTAGGCTGAAGGCTACATTTGCACGTTTTGGTATCCCTGAAATTGTAGTTAGTGATAATGGGCCACAGCTAGTTTCAGAAGAGATGAGGAGGTTCAGTGAGGATTATGATTTCATCCATGTGACTTCAAGCCCACACTACCCCCAGAGTAATGGACAGGCAGAGAGGGCTGTTCAGATAGCCAAAAGCATACTAAGGCAGGAAGACCCTCTCCTCGCCCTGTTGACATACAGAGCTACACCCTCTTCTTCCACTGGAGCCAGTCCAGCGGAATTGCTCATGGGTAGGAGACTCAGAACCACCTTACCCACATTGCAGCATAACCTGAAACCGGCCTGGCCTAAAGAGGAACTGATCAAAACCGCTGACGCCGCAGCCAAATCGAGGCAGGCTTTCTACTACAACCGCAGGAACGGCGTGCGGACACTGCGCCCACTGAACTCGGGTGACGCAGTACTCACCAAACTTGATGGACAGAAAACATGGACAATCCCAGCAGTTGTTCACAGTCAGAGCTCCACTCCCAGATCCTACATAGTGGAGACAGCTCAAGGTGAACATTACAGAAGGAACAGGCGCCACCTGTTGGCCAGACCCAAAACACTCACCTTTGTCAGCAGGGATCCTGACCATGTCACTCCAGGGGAGAATGGAAACACGGATGAGTCCCGAGCAGCAGAAATGCCAACTTCCACACCATATGTTACTCGCTCTGGCAGGGTGAGCAAGCCTGCAATCCGGCTGGATTTGTGAGGCGTATGGACTTGTGTATTGCGGGGGATTTTTTATTTTTTGTGAAAAGGGGGGTGATATACAGGTTAAAATTGTTGGCAGTAAATGTTCAGAGAAATGTTTAGAAAATCATCTTAGAGGGGGAGATGTAATGAATGAAAGGTCACGTGTTTAACTTGACCTACTCACGGATGTACGTGCAGTGCGTGTGACGTATACAGGAAGTTAGAAGCGCATGTTATGAAGGTTGTATGTCGGATGAACGCTAGTAAAAGCTACACAGTTAAGAACCTACGAAGTCGGCTCGTTCTTGAATTATTCTTATGTCAGTAAGACAAGGCGTCTACGGACATTACACACATTTTCTCAACGGAGTAAAATTTCCAGTTACAAATACAGCCAAAATAATAATCTCCGGAATCATCTTCTACTTCAAAATTTCTACAATCAAAACATTTGGCTTAGCTAAGGACATAGCCCTTCAGTCTTTCAGGTGGGTTCCTCTGTCGCAGCGGCCTTAGACGAGGTGTTAAAGGTCTGCGGTGTTCAGCTTGCGTGGCAGGACACCTGGAAGAGTCTATAGCCGATTACTGCCCAGGGTTCAAACCAGCATCCCCATCTTCCAATTTTTCTGTCCCATGTTGGTCTCCTGTTCCCTCTGTGTTGCACTTCTTCACACAGGTTGTGTTTCTGCTGAACTGAGCTCCGGCAGGTGATTCAATGGTTACTTTGTTTCCATTTTTACTGACTATTTTATGTGGTGTCTTGCCAAAAGTTGTACTGAATTTATCCACCTTCTCTTGTCTCACTAGGACGTGTTCTCCGCATCTGAATATTCTGCTTTTCTCTGCTCATCAGCATACAACTTGTATATCCCGTTCTGTTCTGCATCTTTATCACATACAGCCAAATCCATGTGTGCAGACATGATTTCCAGTAACTTGCCTCTCATTTTCCTGTTGAACAAGCATTATGCTGGGCTTTTGCCCGTTGTGTTGTGTGTAATTCCTTTGTACACGGTGACATATCGCCTAAGCTCTTTCTGCCAGTCCAGTCCATCTGACTGTGCAATCCAAATAAAATTCATAATTGAAGCATTCTGGCGCTCCACTTCACCATTTGCTTTAGCCCACTTTGGAGTTGTTTTCACGTGTGTGATTCCATTTTGAGCACAATAGTTTCTGAACTCATCTGATTTGAACTGTGGTCCATTATTAGATTTCAGTGTGACAAGTAATCCATGTCAACTGAATATTGAGTCAAGATTGTCAATCACTTTTTCAATTGTTGTGGAGGTAAGCACAACATACTCGTAATATCTGCTGTAGTAGTCTACCACAAATAAAATTGAGTGTTTTGAAGGTAAATGTCTGAGCAGGTCTACAGCTAAATCTTGCCATGGTCCATCCGGGCCCGGCAATGGCATTGGCCTAAATAGTTCTGGTGTGCCCTATCCATGCCTGGTCACCATACTTTGCTTCTCAGATGTTGCTTGGTTCCTACAATCCCTAAATGTCCCTCATGTGCTAGTATGAGTGCTCTTGGCCATAAGGCATTTGGTAGCACTATACATTTACTTCATAGGATAATATAGCTAGTTACACACAGTTCATTAGTTACTACATGTGCATATGCCATACATTTTTCAAACTGCCCAGTTTCTATAGCTTTTCTCACCTCAATCAACTCTGGATCAGTCTTTCATGCTTCCTCCACCTCCCTTGTAGTCAGAGCTGTGGGGGTGGCATTCACAGCAACAAATCACACATATTCATCTGAGCCATGTGCATGCTATTCTTTCCTAGCCGTCTGCCCCAACAGGCGTGACAATGAGTCAGCTATGTTCGCTTTTCCCGGCACATAGACAACTTTGAAGTCATAAGGCAAGACCCATCTTTCTATGCAGGCACATGGCTTGGATCGTGAGCTGTATATTGACTCCAAAGGCTTGTGGTCAGTGACCAGATCGAACTGTCTGCCATATACATATGGGTGAAGTCTTTCACAGGCCCACACCAGAGCTAGTCTCCCTCTCCGTTTGAGAATATCTCCTTTCGCAATCGCTCAAGCTTCTGCTCACATAGCAAAGAGGACCCATCTCCCCCTACTAGCGTTGTATGAGCACAGCGCCTAGTCCCACTGGGCTTGCGTCTGCAATTACTTGTGTTGGAGCATGTTTATCAAACTAAGCTAGACTTCCAGCTTTCACCAGTCCATCTTTGAGTGCACTGAATGCTCTTCTTTGCTCTGGACCGAAAGGTAAATTTAGTGTCTTTTCTGGTTAGGCGTCTTAACGGTTCTACCAGAGCTGCAAATTGTGGAATGAATCTGCTGCTATAGCAAGCAAGACCTAAAAAGCTTCTCACTTCTGAGGCAATTTCTGGCTCTCTGGCTTCCACTATTTCGCTAACTCTCTCTTCTGTGGGTCCAATGCCTTTGTTTGTCAGCAAAATTCAAATGAAGATCAAGCGATCCATATTGAATTCACATTTTGCGTGATTCAAGGTAAGTCCACACTCCTGCAGGCATTTCATGACAGCATGTAGCCGTTGGTCATGTGTCTTTTGGTCTAGTGCATGAACGATGACATTGTCTGAAATGTTTTCAACTTCCTCTATTCCAGCTAGTGCAGAGCCTATTTCATGTTGATATTGCTTGCTGGCTGAAGACACTCCGAGTATCAACGTTTTTATCTATAGACTCCATTGTGGACGGCAAATGTTGTGATCTGGCGTGATGATGGTGTCAACTCCAGTTAGTGGTAACCCCACTTGAGATCCAGTTTGCTGAACACCATGGACCCGTTCATGCCTTGCAGGATTTCATCTACTGTAGGTATGCTGTATCGTTCCCTGACGATAGCACAGTTTGCTTGACACATATCAAGACAAAGTCTAATTTCGGAGTTGCCTTTTAGCACGCTTACTACTGGATTAACCCATGGAGTAGGTCCATTCACTGTTTCAGTGATGTCCATGTCTAACAGTTCTTTTATTTTTTTTCTCTACAGGTATCCGCCTTAAGGGCTGCGCTACCGGCTGAATGTCAGGATTGATGTAAAGACTGATTTGCTTGGTTTTTAGTTTTCCCACACCCTGGAACACATCTGAGTACTGTGCCTGTAATGACTGTTTCAGATCTACAACTGCTGCAATATTTGTGCCAATCCTCAATACTCCCAGCTTTATTGCTGTATCCTTTCCCAATAGTGGTTCACCATCTCCTTTGATGACAATGAACTCAGCATATTCAGTGGAATCTTCGATCTTTGTTTCACATTTGAAAGCTCCTTTTGTTGCTAACGGCTGGCTACATGTATAAGCATACAATTTTCTCTCTGCGTCTAGGACATAGGAATGGCATTTTATGTGTTCTGACTTCAGTTCCCCCCAGGTTTTCTCATCAATTATATTGCAGGTTGCGCCAGAGTCTACAAGCATCTTTAAGGTTACTCCACCCAGGCAAACATCCAGTCTATTTGGCACTGAGTCATCACTCACCACAAAAGCATAATCTGATTGCTCTTCCACATTATTGGTGATTTGTTTCCCTATATTCTTGGTCCTACATACTTTAGAGAAATGATTATTACCTAGAGGTCAGAAGTGCAATAAATGATGGCACTTCTGATCTCTAGCAGGGCATTTCGGATCTTTGCCAAAGTGATCTGCATTTCCACATCTGTAACAACGTTGTTCTGACTTACTTGAGGGTACTGTAGTGTTTTGAATTTTGTTTTGTTGTGTCTTTGCCCTATGCGATTCACGCTTTCATTCCCTGACTTTGCAATCTCTTCCCCCGATGGCGCTGACATCTGCTCCTCAATCCTCTCACAGAGTGATGTGACCTCCAACACATGGGTGAGAGTGAGATCATGCCCTACTTCCAGAAGTTTACGGTGCACATAACTTGATGAAATGGCGGCACGGTGGTGCAGTGGTTAGCGTGGTCACCTCACAGCAAGAAGTTCCTGGGTTCGAGCCCCGGGTAGTCCAACCTTGGTAGGTCATCCTGGGTCATCCTCTGTGTGGAGTTCTCATGTTCTCCCCGTGTCTGTGTGGGTTTCCTCCAGGGGCTCTGGTTTCCTCCCACAGTCCAAAGACATGTCGTAAGTCAGGTGAATTGGCCATACTAAAATTATCCCTAGGTATGACTGTGTGTGTGTGTGTGTGTGTGTGTGTGTGTGTGTGTGTGTGTGTGTGTGTGTGTGTGTGTGTGTGTGTGTGTGTGTGTGTGTGTGGGCCTTGTGATGGCCTGGTGGCCTGTCCAGGGTGTCTCCCCACCTGCCGCCCAATGACTGTTGGACTAGGCATTACATTGCATTACATTACAGTCATTTAGCCGACGCTTTCATCCAAAGTGACTTACAATAAGTGCACTTAACGTAGGAAATCAGGAGAACTACTAGTCATCAGAGGTCATAAGTGCATCTTCTCTCTGAACAAGCATCTAAGAGCAAAACCAGTGCTAAAGTAAAAGCACAAGAATTTTTTTTTTTAAATGAGTGAATACAATAAGTGCTAAGCGCAAGTAACAGAGTAGTTCTTGAAAAGGTGAGTTTTCAACCTGCGCAGAAAGATGGGCAGTGACTCCGTTGTCCTGACATCAGTGGGGAGTTCATTCCACCACTGTGGGGCCAGAACAGAAAAGAGCCATGACCGGGTCGATCGGCAGCAGGGGCCTCTGAGTGACAGGGCAACCAGGCGTCCCGAGGCAGCAGAGCGAAGAGGTCGGGCGGGAGTGTAGGGCTTGACCATCGCCTGGAGATAGGAAGGAGCTGTTCCTTTCACTGCCCTGTAGGCTAGCACCAGAGTCTTAAACTGGATGCAATCATCTATTGGGAGCCAGTGTAGGGACATGAGAAGGGGAGTTGTGTGGGAGAACTTAGGGCGGTTGAACACCAGATGAGCTGCAGCTTTCTGAACAAGCTCCAGAGGTCTGATGGCCGACGCTGGGGTGCCAGCAAGGAGGGAGTTGCCGTAGTCCAGCCGGGAGATGACCAGAGCCTGGATAAGCACCTGTGCCATCTCGTCAGTGAGGAATGGGCGAATCCTCCTGATGTTATAGAGGAGAAATCTGCAGAAGCACGCAACCGATGCAACGTGTGCAGCAAACGACAGTTGGTCATCCAGGATCACACCCAGATTCCTCGCAGGCCGAGTTGGCGTCACCACGGAGTTGTCAATGGTGATGGCTAGGTCTCAGTGCAGGCAACCTTTCCCAGAGAGGAACATCAGCTCTGTCTTGTCCAGATTGAGCTTCAGGTGGTGTGTCGCCATCCACCCTGAGATGTCAGTCAAGCACGCAGCAATGTGTGTCTCTACTTGTGTGTCAGAGGGAGGAAAGGACAAGATCAGCTGGGTATCATCGGCATAACAATGGTAAGAGAAGTCATGCGAGTGAATAACAGAACCCAGGGATGTCGTTTACAGGGAGAAAAGGAGATGACCCAGAACCGAACCTTGTGGAATGCCTGCAGTCAGTCTGCGAGGCTCCGACACAGATCCCCTCTATGTCACCTGGTAGGAGCAACCCGTCAGGTAGGACGCAAACATTGAGAGTGCAGAGCCTGTGACACCCAGCCCCTCGAGGGTAGAGAGGAGGATCTGGTGGTTCACTGTGTCGAATGCAGCTGACAGGTCCAGGAGAATCAGGACAGAGGAGAGAGAGTTTGCTCTTGCAAAATGCAGTGATTCTGTAACTGCAAGGAGGATCGTCTCTGTCGAGTGACCCACCTTGAACCCAGACTGGTTGGGGTCCAGGAGGTTGTCCTGGTGGCGATACAAATAAAGTTGGTTAAAGACAGCACGTTCAAAAGTTTTTGATAGAAAGGGTAGAAGGGAAACCGGTCTGTAGTTTTTGACATCAGAGGGGTTAAGTGATGGTTTCTTGAGAAGTGGGGTGACTCTAGCAGTCTTGAAGGCAGATGGAAAGCATCCTGCCTGGAGGGTGGTGTTGATGAGGTGGGTTAGAAAGGGAAGGAGTTCAGGTGCTATAGACTGAAGAAGAGGGGAGGGACTGGGTCAAGGGAGCATGTGGTGGGGCGACTGGATGCGATGAGGTTTAGAACCTCGTCGGGGGAGAGGGGAGCTAGGTGAGATAGGGTGGGACGTGGAGAGGGTGCAGAGGGTGGGCTAGTGCAAGGAGCACTAGCCGGGTGGTGAGAAAAGGAAGATCTGATGTTGTTTACCTTCTTGTCAAAGAAGTTAGCGAAGTCATCAGTGAGAAGGGATGAAGTAGGAGGTGGGGATTGAAGAAGTGTAGAGAAGGTTTCAAAGAGTTTCTTAGGATTAGAGGCAGATGATAGGATTTTAGAGCGATAGAAGGCAGCCTTAGCAGCAGAAAGGGAGGAGGAGAAAATGGAAAGAAGAGATCAGAAGTTGAGAAGGTCCTCTGGGAGTTTGTCTTTTCTCCATTTACGCTCTGCCACTCTTAGGCTCCGTCTGTCAGTACGTACTGAGTTGGACAGCCAAGGGGCAGGTGGAGTTGGGCGTGCAGGCCTGGAGATGAGGGGACAGAGATTGTCCAGAGAAGAGGAGAGGGTAGAGAGAAGAAGACCAGTAGCAGTGTCAGGGCGTAGGAGAGAGAAAGATTCAGGTTTAGGGAGGATAGAGGTAACAGGAAAAAGATCAGTGGTGGAGAGAGAGCGGAGGTGTCTACGGGTGGAAACCATGTGGGTAGGGGGAGGGGCTGAGGGGGGTGAAGAGAGGGAGAGAGAGTAGGACATGAAATAGTGGTCAGAGAGCTGGAGGGGAATAACAGAGAGATTGGAAACAGAACAGTGTCTAGTAAAGATAAGGTTCACCTGGTTGCTGGCCTTGTGGGTAGGAGGAGAGGGTGAGAGGTGAAGGTCAAAGGAGGAGAGGAAAGAGAGAAGAGGATCTAGCTTGTCAGTGTGGATGTTGAAGTCACCGAGAAGGATAAGTGCAGAGTCATCAACAGGGAAGTGCGAGGCAAGTGTGTCAAGCTCCTCCAGAAACTCTCCAAGGGGGCCTGGTGGGTGGTACACAACCACAATGGTGAGTTTGACTGGATAAGAGACAGTAACAATATGAAATTCAAAAGAGGGCGGAGAAAATTGTGGAATGGAAACAAGAGAGTATTTCCATTTCGGGGAGATTAGCAGGCCAGTACCATCACCTCGCCTCCCAGCTCTGGGAGTGTGAGAAAAAGAGTACACATCTGACAGAGCCGCGGGTGTGGTAGTGTTTTCTGGTGTGATTCAGGTCTTAGTTAGAGCAAGAAAGGTGAGGGAGAGCAAGGATGCATAGCCTGAGATAAACTCAGCTTTTGGCACCGCAGACAGGCAATTCCAGAGCCCTCCCATCACCACTTGCTCAACGTGAGTAGAGAGAGTGGGATAGATGAGATTGGTAGGGTCACAGCACCTAGGAGTGACCCAATGTCTATGCCAGCCCCGGGAAGAGGAAAGGATAGGAATGCGAAGGAAACACATAGTCTATACTAGGTACACATAATACAGATGACTGACCGGATCTAAAAATAGCAGTGCTTGCTTGATGAAGTCTTGGCTTAAAAAAGTCTTGCTTTCCTTCGTTCACTCTAGCCTTCGTTCAACCTAGACCTGTTTGCCCTCAGCTTGTTTGCCTGTCGCTTGGAAGCTGTAGCAGCGGTGATTTAATGAACACTGATTGCTAATCGTCTGCTAGGATTGCAGGTCACACCCTGGCCACTTAACACCCAATTGGCCAGAGAGGTAACTGCAACTAGGCCTATTGCCCAGAAACTGGTCACTTATGTAAAACTCTATCAAACCTCACACAAAACTATTAAAACTGCAAACAGCAAGTTACCAAGGAATATATTTATAAGCTAAAAGGATAACTAAGTCAAAACAGCTAGACAACAAGAAATATTTAAGGACACACTAGATGAAAAACAGCTACAGCTAGAATAAGACAGCTACAGCTATAATAAGATCCCTCTAGTTCCCACTAAGAACCAGCAGCAGATCTATAGAGAAAAGGTCCAATACTCAAGCAGCTGGAATATGACTAATAGCAACATGTTAAGCAAGAAAGTTGATACTTACTCTATTCTAGATGAACCAGCAATTCAGAATCACTCCAGAAGTTAAAATACACACTTCAGCATCCCCGCGACCCTGAGAGCAGAATAAGCGGTTCAGATAATGGATGGATGGATGGATAGATAACTTGATGAACATCGTGCGACTACTGCGTTGAGAATTTTTAAAAAAAATGTTCCCCCTTTTTCTCCCCAGTTGTGTCTGGGCAATTGCTCCGCTCTTTTTGAGCCATCCCGGTCGCTGCTTCACCCCTTCTCTGCCGATCCGGGGGGCGCCCCGACCGACTAGAGGAGGCGCTAGAGCAGCCACCAGGACAAATACCCACATCCGGCTTACCACCCGCAGACACGGCCAATTGTGTCTGTAGGGACGCCCGATCAAGCCGGAGGTAACACGAGGATTCGACCCGGCGATCCCGTGTTGGCAGGCAATGGAATAGACCGCTACGCTACCCGGGAGCCCCTGCGTGGAGAATTTGATTGTTGGCATCAGCATTAAATGCACAGTCTCTAGCCGCTTGCCTGAGTCTAGTTGCAAATTGTTGTACTGTCTCTCATGTTTTGTTTAAGTGTATGAAATGACTGCCGCACAAAAGTTACATTAACTCGCGGTATAAAATAAGCGTTCAAAGCGTGCACTTCCGCATCATAATCGGCTGTATTTCCGGCATTAGGCAAGGTGGACAAAATATCTTGGACCTCTAGCTCCGCGTGATATAAAAGCAATGCTCTCCTGCGCTGGTTGCAGTTGGTGTGTATCATCGTTGACGACAAGTCCCTTCCCTTCGAACGAAGTCAGCCATCTTGTCCATCTTGGGCCTAACATAGCTGGATATTTGAAGCACTCAGACATCGGAATACTCACTTCATCCATCTTGAAAGTAAGCTCACTTACTTGTGCTTTCCCAATTCTCGTCGCCAATGTTATATTTTGTAACTTCTTCCTTTAACTTAATTCTTTTAATGGGGTTTTTCGGAATCAAATCATGGACACCTGTTTTGAACTCAAACTCTTTTACTGAAGATTCAGCTGTGGCTGTGTGATACATAAACTGTCTTCCCCTGGTTACCTATCTATCGCATAGTTCATCTTAAAGGCACAGTACACCATTCAGTACATGATATCACTGATAGCTCTAAAACGGCGCATGTTTAAGTTAAAAAAACCGTTTCAAAGGAATAAATTATACAGAAGACGAGGAGAGCTTTGAAAAGATGGCCTCACTCCACCATGACCCGGAAGTCCTCCTTCATCTTTAGCTTTCTAACAGACCTCTGAAGGTTTTGCTCCAAAATCCAAAATTGACTGGTATTTGGAGCTATTCATGATTCCCTTGACTAAAGCCCCAGTTCTGGCTGAAGAAAAGCACCCCCAAAACATGACGCTGCCACCCCCATGCTTCACCATGGGTATGGGGATCTTTTGGCGATGTGCTGTTTTGTTACTGTGCCAAACATACCTCTTGGAATTATAGCCAAAAAGTTTAATCTTGGTCTCATCAGACCATTACACATTTTTTCCACATGGTTTTGGGAGACTAGATGCATCTTTTTGCAAAATGTATCTGAGCTTGGATGTTTTATATTTGTGAAAAGGCTTCCGTCTTGCCACCTTACCCCATAGCCCAGACACATGAAGAATACGGGAGATTGTTGTCACATGTAGGGAGCAACTACTGCTTGCCAGAAATTCCTGCAGCTCCTTTAATATTGCCGTAGGCCTCTTGGCAGCCTCCCTGACCAGTTTTCTCCTTGTCTTCTCATCAATTTTGGAGGGATATCCTGTTTTTGGCAATGTCACTATTGTGCCATATTTTCTCCACTTGTTGATGATTGTCTTCACTGTGTTACATGGTATATGTAATGCCGTAGAAATTATTTTGAACCCCTCTCCTGATCGATATCTTTCTACAATTAGATCCTGTTAATGCTTTGTAAGCTCTTTGTGGACCATGGCCTTTGCAGTTGGATGCAACCAGGGAGATGTCAGGAAAATCCTACAGGACCAGCTGAACTTTATTTGCAGTTAATCACAGTCACTTTGTTGATGGGTGTATATTAACTACTATTTCACATGAGTTTGAATGTGATTGGGTAATTCTGAACAGAGTAACATTCCCAGTTATAAAAGGGTGTGCACACTTGTGCAACCAGGTTATTGTAAGTTCTGCTCTTTTCTTTTTTTTCTCCTGAAAATGTTTGACTGTTTTTCACCTTTATAGGTTGCAATTTTACATTAAGGGTGGCAAAAGCTAAGTAGAAGTTGTGTGTATGTGTGTGTGTGTGTGTGTGTGTGTGTGTGTGTGTGCCCATTTCTCCCATACCTAAATCTGCTACTGCTCCAATATCTTCTTTTCTATACAAACAGAAAAAAAAAGTTGGACAACTAATTACTGGCAACTGGATAGGCCTATATTTCGTACTGAAATTAGAGACGTTTTTGACACAAAACATTTCAGAACCAGAATCAGAATACTTTTTTGTTTTTTGAATATAAATTGGAACTGGTCTAAATTTCTGTTCAAAATATCAAGCACAACTGACCTTTTGCAAAATTTCTCAAAATCCCATCCCTCATAGTTGCTGTCCTCTAGTTGCTTTGGTATGTGATAGCACTACTTCTCAATCTTAGTGTATTTCATTAATTAATGTAATCACTAAGTGCCTTTTTTGAGTGTCACTTGTGAATTTTTACCACATTGTCTACTCTGCACCTATTGTCTATGTGAAACTATGGTTAAATCAAGGAAATTGTAGGAAATGAATGAACTGTCTTTTAATAAACTGTCTTTTAAATGAACCTTAAAACTTTTAAGATTTGTTGATATACACTATTGTAGGACGACGAATTACAAGGAAGTGTAATTTTTCCCTCCCCCCTATTGGTTGTATTTCTGTGTGTCCATGTGTAAATGTGTGTGTGTGTGTGTGTGTGTGTGTGTGTGTGTGTGTGTGTGTGTGTGTGTGTGTGTGTGTGTATCGTTTGTGGTTTGTGTATGTATATCACGGGTTGGGTGTGTGCGTGTGTGTACCCTGCAGCCATCTCTTTTCGTGACATGAGCAATATTTATTGGTTTTCTTTCTGATGGATCACTTTGCTGACTCAATTTGTTCTCTTTAACTTTGGAAACTGGCTTACACCCTAACAGAGACGGTGGCAGTGGCAGATCGAGAGAAAGAGAGAGAACGGGATGAGTGACCATGAGAGACAATTCCCGGTTTCTTCACAGTTTGAACAAGCAACGTTTTGGACTCTAAATATAGAAAATAAGTTGTTTAGATTACCTGAGGTGGCGAGGTTACTGTGGCTTCAGAGAGTATTCACCACCACATTCATTATTTCTTATTTTGCTGAGTTGCAAAGTCCAACATTAAAAGTAAAAACATTAATATTACTCAAGTATTCACCCCCCTTTATATTAATCTCTTAAACTGGGTCACGTATATTCAATTTTCTTGAGAGATCCCTTTTGTTGCCTTTAAATGAAACTCGTGAGTTTGTGGTATGAACATGGAATGTCGAACACATGATATGCATTATGTTAGTAGGCAACTGGGCAGTACAGGACACCATGAGGACTAACAATTTATCTACCTTTCAGATAGCTGGTCAATTGCTCAGATTCGAACGGGTAATACAGAGGTGAAATTATATAGGAGAAGACAAGACTGTCAGGGAAATCAAAATATTTCTTGGATTTCTTCTACTACTACTACTCTCATAGCCCCCCTTCCCATCCACCCCTGTATGCCTGTGTTATGTTTATCTGTCATCTTATTTCACCCCATTTATTGTAAAGCGACTTTGAGTGTTAGAAAAGCGCTATATAGGATTTATTTATTATTATTATTACTACTACTACTGTCACTACTATGACTACTACTTTTGACTGCTCCCATTAGGGGTCGCCACAGCGGATCATCCGTTTCCATCTCTTCCTGTCCTCTGCAGCTTCCTCTGTCACACATGCCACCTGCATGTCCTCCCCCACCACATCCATAAACCTCTTCTTTGGCCTTCCTCTTTTCCTATCCTCTGGCAGCTTCATCTTCAGCATCCTTTTCCCAACATACCCTGCATCTCTCCTCCACACATGTCCAAGCCATCTCAATCTTGCCTCTCTTGCTTTTTCTCCAAAACGTCCAACCTGAGCTGTCCCTCTAATATTATCATTCCTAATCCTGTCCTTCTTCGTCACTCCCAGTGAAAATCTTAGCATCTTCAACTCTGCCACCTCCAGCTCCACCTCCTGTCTTTTCATCAGTGCCACTGTCTCCAAACCATATAACACAGCGGGTCTAACTACCATCTTGTAAACCTTCCCTTTAACTCTTGCTGGTACCCTTCTGTCACAAATCACTCCTGACACTCCTCCACCCTGCCTACACTCTCTTCTTCAGCTGTCTTCCACACTCCCCGTTACTTTTCTTATATTTCCTTCAATTAAAAATAAATAAATAAATAAAAGACTAAATGACCTAAACTAAATTTTAATTATACTTAACATCCAAAAACGGATGTCCACCGGTAAAACGAGTTTTAAAGCCTAGATCCCGTCACAACTTGTCAACTTAGAGCTAAAAGAAAATGTCCCGTTCGGAAATTGTGAATATAAAAATAGGGCTTGTTCATATGAACTCCTTTCGTGAACATGGTGAACACCCCCATCTGAAGGTAATGATACAAGGTTCCAACAAAGTTGATTTCAAATCTGACTGTTTCCAATTACATTACTGCATGATAAATATCATAGACTTTGCGGGGTATCACAAATAAAACAGCAGATCAGATCAGTCCTGCTGTCAGGAAGACCAAAGAGTGGCAAATTTGAGAAGTTCTGGAAGAGAATTTTGTGGTCTGATGAGAACAAAGTTGAGCTCTTTGGCATGAAGGTAAAGCATGTGTTTAGTGCATACCAAACAGCCCATCACACGGGTAACACCTGCATCACTTCACGCTATGGGCTTGCTTTTCAGCAGGAGGAGGCAAAAGAGGATAGCTTTTTGCCATCAAGGACAAGATGAATGGAGCCAGATACAGAAAACCCTTAAGAAGAACTTATTCCAGTCAGTAAGAGATAGGGTGACGAAAAATATTCCAACAGGGAAATGACCGAAAGAACAAAACAAAAACTACTAGACACGTCTGATAAAAAGAAGGGTAATATTCTGGAACACACCTTGCCAAACTCAGACTTAAATCCCAATGAGTATCTGTGGTATGCCCTAAAAACTGCTGTTCACCAGCACTCTGAATCTAATTTGACAGAGTTGGAACAACTTTGCATGGAAGATGCAGATTTGTTCCAACTCTGCCAAATTAGATGGGCAGAAATTCCAAACTCGTACTGTGCACAGTTCATACAGACATGCCCGAGAGGCGTCACGGCTGTAATTGCTGCCAAAGGCCAATCTACAAAGTCTTTACTCTGAAGGGGGAATACTTTAGTTCACCCCCTTTTGTACAAATGTAAGTCTTTCATTTTTTGAAAACAAATGTTCTTGAATAAAAAGTATCTGCTTAATAAAAGTGTTGAAGTTAGTATGGTAGTGAAGGGGGAAAATTATTCCAATAAATTTAATTTTGGACGTCTAACAGGAACAAATTGTGAAAAAAGGGGTACTTTCCGAAGGTGTATATGGTTAAAAGATTTGTGAATTGTCTTTCAGTTGAGACAGAAAATATGGACAAAATAGATACAGAAAGCTGCACAGGATCAGTGCCAACACCTTTCAACCTAGCCAAAGCATAGCTCAAGCTCTTTCCTTTGGGAAAAGATAATGAACAATGAAAACAAAAACAGTCAGGCACAAAATAGCTTCTACCCCAGTGCTAGTTGTTATATTATACCCCGTGTATTTAATTTGAGCATCCCACACAAAGCAAATCGCTTGTATGTGCAAATGTGCTGTACTTGGCAAACAAATCAATTTCTGAATTTTCAGGTGACTGCATAACAGATACAATGGAACAAAGCAGATAAAAGATATACATAGATAAGAAGAGGAGGAGAAGAGAAAAGATTAAATTGTTTGTTGAAGCACAGTTTGTGCTATACCTTATCACTTATCCATCGTATCAGGTTTAGACATTCTCAAAACTACAAATTATGCTGCAATCTTGATGTTTGTGGAGAAAAATCGATTTATTTAAATGTAGTATCAGAGAAAGAGAGAATTAGGCGCATGGGAGGGGAAGAGAGATGAAGAGAGTGAGATGCGAAAGAGAAAAGAATAAATAATAAATTAAATCCTTGTTTTGTCTGAAGACTTCCCAAAATACTCTAAGCCTATTCCATGGTACTGACATACAAGAAAAGACAACTCTTCCCTCTTTTGTTTTGGATTAATATAATTGTTGAATGGCAAACGATTTTGCAACTAGCGGGTATTTTTATTTGCAGATGCTTCCCTCACTTTATTGTCATGCAAATCACGTCTGTCTGGTCATGCAACTAAGCCAAGGAATATTACTTTGCAGGCATTATAAATGCTTTATGTTGAATATGTTCTCAACAACTTAATTCCTTCTGATCATTAGTTACTGCTTTTTGGACTTTACACAGAAAGGAACTTGCCGTTTTCTGATTCCTTACATACTTTGGGCAGTACGGTGGCCAAAGTGGTTAGCATTGTTGCCCCACAGCAAGAAGGTCCTGGGTTCGAACTCCAGGCCGCCCCAGGTCCTTTCTCTGTGGAGTTTGCATGCTCTCCCCGTGTCCGATCCAGTGCCAGCTCTCCCAGCCCGACACCCTCGACACACCTCCCCGTACTCCTCACGACGACGTCAAAAACACCACAGTCAAAGCCAGGACAGGCCGCCGCCAGACTGCCCTCAGTGTTACCGGAACTGCCGGTCTGCATGAGTTAGCAGTTAGCGCTCTCGCTCGGAGCCTGTCGTATGTGCGAGCTGAGGGGCGAGGCCAGCTCTCTCTTCCTCCCTCTCTCTCTGTCGCTCTCTCCGTGTGTGTGTGTGTGTGTGTGTGTGTGTGTGTGTGAGAGAGAGAGAGAGAGAGAGAGAGAGAGAGAGAGAGAGAGAGAGAGAGAGAGAGAGAGAGAGAGAGAGAGAGAGAGAGAGAGAGAGAGAGAGAGAGAGAGCCTGCTCTTAGTGACAATGGCGGAGAGAACTAAACTATCGATGCTAACAATGCTCGTTGCCACAAGTGCAACAGGGTTGAAACACAAGCAATCTTTCAAAACATCTAGATAAAGTGCATCAAATACAGGCAGATACATGCAGTTTTCGACTGCCTAGTTCATCTCTCATTGCCCCATTCACCTCAGGTATGGTATGTATGCTAACAGCCTACAGCAGGGGTGGGCAATCTTATCCAGAAAGGGCTCCTGTGGGTGAAGGTTTTTGTTCAAACCAAGCAATTACACACCTGTGTCTCCTAATCAAGTTCCTCAGCAAAGACTCTACTGGTTGATAAGTGGGATCAGGTCTGTAACTGCTTGGTTAGAACAAAAACCTTCACCCACACTGGCCCTTTCTGGGTAAGATTGCCCACCCCTGGCCTAGAGCCAACCCAGCAAAATAAATAAATAAATAAATAAACAAATAAATAAAATCCCCAACACGTCCGCTAAAGGTCCTCTCCGAACATCCAGCAAATATCATTGTGTAGGGTTTTCATTATGTCACGGGGACGTTATTGCGGGATGTCCCTGTATAGGAACATTAGGAGGAAGTCCTCTAGACGTCCCCGTGACGTCCCGGGGACGTCATTGTGGTACGTCCCTCATAAACGTCCCGTGGACATTACAGGGACGCTAGGGGAAAGTCTTTTAGATGTCCGCGGGACGTCACGGGGACATCTAGAAGACTTTCTCCAAATGTCCCTGTAATGTCCCCGGGACGTTATTGTGGGACGTCCCACAAAAACGTCCCGAGGACATTACAGCGACGTTAGGGGAAAATCTTCTAGACAACCCCGTGACGTCCCGAGGACATTATTGTGGGACGTCCCGCAAAAACGTCCCGAGAACATTACAGGGACGTTAGGGGAAAGTCCTCTAGAATATTGATTTGTTTGAGTGTTGTCAAAGCTGACGAAGCTAATTGATGGAGCTTCAGTGAAATCCTGCCTCAACTGACTGCACATAGGCAATAAATACCAAGTCAGGGAATACGAGGGAGAGGCTAAGAGAGAATTATGGCAGAGTTGCAGAAAATATGTATTCTGCCAAACTTCTGCTTAGTGATGAGGATTATTATGTTAATTAAAACAATGAAAACTCCTTAATGTCTTACAACAGCATGTATTTGTAGATTCACTCACAAGCATTTTTAGAAAGGTCCCCCTGCCCCCCAAATCAAAACAGATGGTGCAGCTAAATATGAAATAAAATGTCCGTTTATGCATAAGTGAGGTAGAATCCAGGTTCACGTGGTGCTTCACATCAAAAACTGAAAAGGCTGAGTGCAGTCACAGTCACAAGGGATCATTTACTTTTCTCCCCCCCCCCCCATTTGTGCAGTCGTTTGAGGATGGAGGTCTGTTTGCACTGATATCCGATATGGATCACTTTCATAAAATGAACGTGGACAATGAGACAAAAGGGCCCCGCAGTGACAAAGTCGTCTGCATCCATCTGTGCTCCCTGAGCCATTGCACTGATCAAACATTTACAGCTTGTCACCATTTGTTTTTAAGAAGTATATTTCAAGAAGTTTTGGTTTATGGAGTATTGGCAGTCCGCTCATATAGAATTCTTCACTAAATAAAACTGGACGGTGAAAGGACATAGAGAAGGGCAGATATACGAGAGAATGTTCCTGCTGTGATTTGAACCCTTAACCAGCGGGGGGGGGGGGGGGGTTCAGCTGTTACTCCAGGGGGCGCCACACATCGGTATAAATGCTCGACTATCTATGAGCATGTCATTGATGATTTTGACCAGTAAATTTAATCGCTGTTTGGTTCTTGCCTGCTTATGAAAACAAAAACAAAAAACTTTGCTTTAATACATTTATTTATTTATTTAATGGGGTTTAAAAATGTCGTACATGAATTCCTGGAAACCAAGCTTACCCAGCAGTTCATGCTGGACCCTGTTTAGTTCTCATCCATTCACCAACTTCCTGATAGACAGATGATAGGCTGTGAATACCCCCCCCCCCCACACACACACACACACGCACAGTACTGTTGGTTTTCTATTCCACAAGGTGTTCCGGCTGTCCATCCAGGAAGTTTTCATACCAGACGCAACAGGTGAAGGTAATGGACTGAAAGGATGAGAGTACTGCGAGTAATGAGAGTACTGCAGGGGTCAGTGGATCAGAGACTGCTGCTGCACCTCCAAGTGCTGCCCCTTTAACTATCTAATACCTGCTGACAGCACAAGACTGATTGGCTTCATGGGGGACGGTCACGAGTCAGCGTCAGAACCGGAATTTCATCATTCTCGGGGCAAGGCCAAATGGCCTTAGGTTTCATCAAGTTTATGAGGGCACAGAGGCCACATTCAAGGGCAAAAGGCCATTAAGTCAACTATGCTGACTTTGTGCCCAGGGGAAAGTGTGTTCATATTTTAACACCTAGCGCACCTCGTCCAATGGGGGGGGGGGGGGCACACACACAATGTAGTTAGTGATAACATAACTTATGCCTTTAATCTTTTTATTTCCTAAATTCAGACAACAGCTGGATACTAATTTGAGTATGCATACTTAATTCCTGTGTTCAAATAAAGAATGAAAATTACTTCGAATTTAGCATAGTCATTTATTCTGAAAGTAGACAACAATGGAGCCTAACATACAAGATAAAAGCGATTTCGTTCTGAAAATAAAACATTAGGGGTCAGGTATAATGTGTGTGTACGTGTGTGCGTGCGTGTATGTGTGTGTGCCACATACAGGTATAAACGCTTGACTATGCACATGTGTGTGTGTGTGTGTGTGTGCGACAACAGGTGAGTGTTAAACCCAAACGCAGTGATGCAAACAGAGGCCAAGTCTGGTTTCCTGGAAACAAAACAACAGAGTACTGCCAACAAAGCAGAAACTCGATGGAATTTATGGAACTTACAGGCAGTCAAACACAGCCCGAACACACACAAAACTAAACTAGGACGATAATCGTAAAAGTGGGAATTTGGCTTTCTAAATGAGAGCGACAAGGCAATCTGGAAATGGGTGCTGTATTCATAAGAGTAGTTCCAAGACTTAGCAATCTGAGTGGACAGGGTTGAATGAGGGTGGCGGTCCAATAATTGACTGATAACATCCCATTCCGCATGCGTGACACGGCGCACCCCTGAGGCCAGGCTGATGAGGACGCAAGGGTTCAGCAACCCTGGACAGCGACAGAAGCCTCACTCTGGATGTAGGCCATGACAGAACACACACACACACACACACACACACACACACACACACACACACACACACACACACACACACACACACACACACCCTGTCATTTTTAATCTAATTTTTGCCATGGCATGCTAATACATCACAATTACCAACTCAGTCTGGATCGTGCCATTAGAAATACACTGTCTCCATTACCAAAGAGTATGTGCGTGTATCTGATTGTGTGTGTGTGTGTGTATGTGTGTGTGTGTGTGTGTGTGTGTGTGTGTGTGATTCAGCCACACGACTCAACCAGGTATGTGATGCTTTAATCAGATATCTGACTCCACTCCACAGAATGGGAATGGGGAGTCAGGGTCGCACTTGCCTCTTAGTCCATAGAGTGTATTGTCTCTAACGCTGATGGATCGACCAGGCTAGACATACAAGTCAGTTGTTAGTTGACTAGATTGCTACCCAACAAGTGTTAAGCCAAGTCAACGTTTGCCAAGTTAGTAGAAGTCCACTCACTTGGGTAGCTCTGCCTGACATCTTTTAATGTTACTTTTTCACAATCACAACTGATTAACGATATCCGATGAACCTTATGCCTAGTTTGCACACTGATTTGGGAGTGTCAGCTTGTTGATTAAACTGGATGCAGAGCCGGCGCGTAGCATTTGCATGTCTCTCTATAACAACCTGAAATGACAAAACAACTGCTTTAATTTAGATATTTTGGTGAATATATAGGTGAAATAGGCGGCACGGTGGCCCAGTGGTTAGCGCTGTTGCCTCACAGCAAGAAGGTCCTGGGTTTGAACCCCGGGGTAGTCCATCCTCGGGGGTCATCCCAGGTCGTCCTCTGTGTGGAGTTTGCATGTTCTCTCCGTGTCTGCATGGATTTCCTACGGGTGCTCCGGTTTCCCCCCTCAGTCCAAAGACATGTAGGTCAGGTGACTCGGCCTTAATAAATTGTCCCTAGGTGTGAATGTGTCTGCCCTGCGATGAACTGGCGGCCTGTCCAGGGTGTCTCCCCACCTTTCACCCAATAACTGCTGGGATAGGCTCCAGCATCCTGCGACCCTAATTAGGATAAGCAGTTTGGAAAATGGATGGATGGGTAGGTGAAATATGAATGCAGGTAACAACAGCCAAGAACTACAAGATGACACATTGTGCAGTATGAAGCCCGGGCCCATGTGGTTCTATATGATGTTTATAGGCTCATAAAGTCTATTTCCCCCTCAATGTATTTTTGTTAAAGCCATGCTCAGCGGGCAAAGAAAATAAACTGGACACATAAACTATACACCAGACACACTAATAACATGGGCGCTTACTTGGAGTGCATTACACACCATGTTGCATGTGATGTAAAAGTCCACACACCAGTGGGTTTGTGTGAGACAGCCAGCTACCCATGTGTATGCCTAACTTTAGATTGAATGAGTAGTCCAAAGAATGCCCTTGTAAACTCTTTACAGTGATGGACAGGATAAAACAGTGTGTAGAGTGCCTATGAGCATACAATCTAATTTTTAAGATTAAGATTAAGAGACTTTATTGTCTCAGTGGGAAATTTGCCTTGAGCATCACAGTGTCTGCAGTATAAAAGCACAGCAAAAAAAATAAATAAAAAAACAGTACAAAAACAACAAATACATTAATTCATCAGCTGCACATGCCCATCTACATGAGAAAAAAGATGCACCCATCGTACAATATATAACAGTAATCAATGACAAGAAGGGGAGCTATGGCATACACATATTTCAGCCTAGATATTAAGGGCTTTTTTGAGGGGGGGGGGGGGTTTCCCCTTTTACTCCCCAACTGTATCCGGACAATTACCCCACACTTCCGAGCCGCCCCAGTTGCTGCTCCACCCCCCCTGCCGATCCGCGGAGGGCTGCAGACTACCTCATGCCTCCTCCTATACATGTGGAGTCACCAGCCGCTTCTTTTCACCTGACACGCTATTCCCCCCAGTTCCCCTGCCCATCCGAACAGGTGCCCCGACTGACCAGAGGAGGCGCTAGTGCAGCAACCAGGACACATATCCACATCCGGCTTCCCACCTGCAGACACGGCCAATTGTGTCTTTAGGGATGCCCGCCCAAGCTGGGGGAAAAAAGGGAATTCAAACCGGTGATTCTTGTGTTGGTCGGCAATGGATAAGACCACCATGCCCACGGTGTTTAGGGGCTTTAAAGGGCAGACGGACAAGGGAATGTTTGAAATGGTGGTACCTGCTTAGGGGAGCCCTGTACTGTCTGCCTGAGGGGAGGAGCGGATATACTCAGGGTAGAGGACATGAGTTGGGTCTGAGATGGTTTTTTGGGCCCGTCTGATTATGGTTTGTTGAAAAATAGCCTGAAGACTGGGATGATGATGGGATCCCATGGTTTTCATGGATGTCAGTATAAGTCAGGCGATCTGGGTCTTTGATTGTACTGTCAGGTTACCAAACCATGCAGAGATACCATAGTGTAGGAGGCTCTCTACTACTGCATGATAGAATATGAGCTACACTTCCCGGTAAACACCAAAGGTTCTGAGCCTTCTCAGGAAGTGCAGCCTCTGCTGCACCCTGGAGCAGACATCCTCCACATGGGCCTTCCATACCAGTTTGTTATCCATGCAGATGCCCAGGTATCTGTAGGAGTTCACCAGCGCTATGGTCATGAAAGACCACTGGTGAGTGATCACTAAGACACTTTGGGTCAAACACTATCACCTCCGTTTTATTCTCTTTTTTTAAATTTATATTTATATATATATATATTGAGGATGAGATAATATTTGTCACAGCACTGTACAAAGTTCTGTATGGTAGACTTATACACCTGGACATCCAGAGTTAGTTAGCATTAGTCCCAGGATGGCAGTGTCATCAGAAAATGTAATGATATATTGGTTTTCATTATAGCTGGTGAATTCATTCGTGTAGAGAGTGGGGAAGGCAAAGTGCAAGGTTTGAATACAATATACATAGAGTGGAAAGTAACCATCAGTTACATTTCACGTACTCCAAAATGGCTGAGAGGGTTATTGCATTGTGACATCATCCACAATAGCTCGCTGGAAAAAAGAAAAACGATGGAGGTGCATTCCCCGTGCCAATCCCGGACAATATGACCCCCTGTGGTCATATGTCCTCCCACCGACCCCGTATTGGCACGCCCACCGGAAGCGCTATTCCTCTTTCCATCTCCAACTAAATGAGATCGGTCGATGGCTGTTTCTCTCTCGCTGGGACTAAGAGGAAAACTGCAAATACGCAAGTAATCTAGTGATATACTGGTATATTAGATACTAACTTATAGTTAGCTTACCTTTTATCGCCAAGATGTTCGTTAATCCGGTCGATGTGGCCGGATTCTACGCTTGGTGCGGGTGTGTTAAACCGGCGACGCTCCAATGGGACCCCCATCCGGACTGTGTCTCCCATATCCCGCATGTTCACTACACGGGCTACTTGAGGGATGTAGACCGTAATGAGATCGACGGCAATTTCTGTAAAACCATCAGAGGATCGGGGCGCCAAAGGTGGGCTGCCCTGTACCGTCAAAGATGGGGACTTGCAGATCCCTTCGCACCTGCTAACGAGGCGGCTAGCATGGTGCTACCTAGCTATAGCCATGGGGCGGAGGCTAGCAACATCCCTCCGATGCTTCCTAGCTACAGTCACGGGACGGCGGCTAGCATTAGCATCCCTCCGGAGCCAGAGGCTATCCCACCATCCGGGATAGTTAGAGAGGACTGGATCAATGAGATCCTATCTCTCCCTGGTGAATCCGTGGCATGTTATTCGGCGGGTGCGGAACCCGAGGATTCACTGCCTGAGGAAGTAGACGATCAGGGCGTGGAGGACGGCCAGCCAAGTTCGTCTCAACCAAACAAAGATGGCGACGCCATGCAACGTGGGTCCGAAACATTCCTCGCCAGTTTCCGCGATCTGTTCGCGCGAGCGGTCAAGTCTGCCGACATCGTTACCGAGCCGGGCAATCCTCAAGATCCGGTGGTAGCCGATTTTCCACGAATGGCAGAGAGGGTCAGGGACTCCACTCTACCACCTTATCCTCACATCGAACGAGCGTTTAAGCGGGCGGAGGCGGATCCGCTACTTAAATCGTCCTCAAAGTTCAGTCAGAAGGGGGTTGACGTCTTAGCAGTCGAGGTTAGGAACCTCAACTACAAAGACTGGAAAATTCCGCAACCAGAGAGGGACGTTTTATCGTTCAACCCTAACACCAAGGTGGGGTCTCGCGATACTCCCAAACACTCTTCGCAGTGGGGCCAACAGGTGGATCGTTACGCGTGTGATGCATGGCACGCCAGTACACGCGCAGCTGGACTCGTCTCAACGGCTGGGATGATAACGGCGTACATGCGCAAGCTCTGCAGCCTATCAAACGTCGAGCAAAGCAAAGCCGCCATCGCTACAGCAGGTATCGACGGGGCCGAGTTCGGTGACGTAGTGGCCAGCGAAGCAGGTTGTGAGTACATCTTGGAAATGGAACCCATAACTTACTCCCCACCCCTAAGCCCGCGGTGGGCACAGGGCAGGGGGACAAGCCTGCGCGCAAGCAGAAATGGAGAGAGACTTATCCAAAAAGAGGTGGTAAAGTGGGGCGCGGGCGTGGACAGGGCTCACGTCCAAACTCCCAGTCTTCCACAGATCCAGCGGCCAAGCCGGACAGCACAGACACTTCCAAGAAGGGAGCTGCCAAGTGACGTGTTTCGGCAGGATGTTACGACCCACACCAACAGACTGATTCCAGAGCCGTCTCCGGCGATATAGACGCTTGTTCAGGGGACACAGCGTGCGCAGGGCTAAACACTGCGCCTTTTATTTTGGTTTCTGATGCACAGTCTACTTGTTCTATTCCAAAGGTTGTGAATGTGAATAAAGGTTTTGATGATGGTGATTGCGTTTTAAAAGGTTTGAAACGCAAGTCTGATTGTCTGTCTGAATCTTTAGGTAAAGATGATGATAACAATGTAATAACATCCCTGCTGGAAATATTGGATGATAATGACATGAGCGCAAATGAGCCCCTGGGAGGGGACTATGATGCGACAATGTTTAGTCTCTCTGATGGGTCAAATGGTAATTTGGAAAGGTTCAATACGCCAATTCCCCCATCTGGGTCTCCTTTACAAGGACGAAGCCCCCCCATGGATGCAGGGCATGGCGGGCGGGGCTTCCCCAGACCCTTTACGCGCAACTTATGCGCGCTACCTGAACAGCAAGGTACAGGAGGCAACGAGACCTCTGTCACGCATGTTACACAGGTGGAAGGAATTGGTCCCGTCGGCTTCTGTTTTGGATCAGATAGCCCACTGACACCAAATCCTTTTCGAGAACGGTATTGTACCCCCGTACTTGGGAATAGTGCATACGGAACCGGGGTCGGTGGCCGAAGCACAAATCCTAGACAAAGGGGCAATCACGGTGGTTCCTCCCCTAGAAAGAGAAGACGGGTTTTACAGCCGTTACTTTCTGGTCCCGAAGAAGGATGGGGGCGTGCGCCCAATCCTAGATTTGAAACCCTTCAACAAGTATGTAGAGAAGGTCAGTTTCAAAATGCTATGCACACCGGTTCTGCTGTCAATGGTGACACAGTCCGATTGGCTAACTTCGGTCGACCTAAAAGATGCTTTCTATCATTGTCCGATTGCGGAAAGACACAGAAAGTATCTTCGGTTCTGTTACCGGGGTCAGTGTTACCAGTACACATGCCTCCCGTTCGGATATCGCCTCTCTCCTCTGACATTCACAAGGTGTGTGAAAGCAGCGCTCGGAGTGTTGATGCGCAAAGGTATGCGCTTGGCATGGTTCCTAGACGACCTGTTGGTGTTGGCCCGGTCGCCGGAACAAGCAATACTCCATACTCAGGAGTTGATGGAATTCATGGAGTACATGGGTTTCACTATCAACATAAAGAAGAGCGCGCCATGGCCTTCGTGCCAGGCAACGTATCTGGGTCTGAGTTTGGATACGGTATCCATGCGCGCAACCCTTACGCAAGAGAGATGGCATTCCACCAGGACCACGTTAGCACATTTCGTCCCGGGGACATATGTCACTTATCGGATGATCAGGAGGCTGCTGGGCCTTCTGGCATCGGCTCACCAAGTTGTTCCTTTAGGTCTGTTGTTCATGAGGAGACTGCAATTGTGGTTCGCAGTTCACTTCTTGAAATACGGCAACGAACGCCGGTACAACAACCATCTTATCCTGGTCCCGCGCGTGGTAGCGCAGGACCTAGACCACTGGAACAGAGCCTGCGTGGACATGTCTGGGGTCCCTATGGGCCCCAGGGGACCCGAGGTAACGATTTATACGAATGCGTCCCTCTCGGGTTGGGGGGCCATCCTTGGCTACAAAACAGCGCGAGGAGTGTGGCCGTCAACGCGCGTGAGACGGAGATGATTTGGCTGGCTATCCAGCATTTCGCTCAGGATCTCGTAGGCCGTCACATACTGATAATGACAGACAGCATGACGGCCAAGGCCTACATCAACCGCCAAGGCGGTATGAAGTCCAAGCGTTGCAGAGAGTTGGCCATGCAAATTTGGATTTGGGTCAACAGCAACGCGCTATCAATCAGGGCGCTTCATGTTCCTGGGAAGGACAATGAAGCAGCGGACATCCTCTCGAGAGGCGGCCCGCATGCGGACAATTGGAGCCTCAACCCAGCCATAGTGGCTATGATCTGGGAGAGGTTCGGGGTAGCTCAAGTGGATCTGTTCGCATCGAAACTCAATTACAAGTGCCCTCGTTGGTACTCGATGCTCCCGTCTGACCTAGCGCCGTTGGGGGTAAACGCGCTTGGACTAGATCCATGGCCCGAGGAGATGCTTTACGCATTCGCCCCGCGCAGGTGCCTCCTAGACCTGGTGGTCAAGTTCGAGCGCACAGGGGGTCGGTTAGTTCTCGTGGCCCCGTACGAACCGAGCACCCCGTGGTTTCCGCGAATAGTGCCCTGGATAGTAGGCGAGCGGTTCGACGTCCCGGAGTGGGCGGACGTGCTCACGCAAGCAGGAGGGCTGCTACGGGAGGGCCCCTGGATAGGAGGCTCCCGATTAGCAGCGTGGATGCTTACAAAGCCAGGCTCTTAGCTATGGGACTTAGTGCGCAAGTGATTCGTGTCATCTTAGCGGCGCGTAAAGACTCCACGTATTCCAGGTACCAGGGGTACTGGAATCGATTTGACCAATTTTGCGCTGAACGCGACATGGACCCTTTGTCAGTAGGGATTGGCCCTATACTGACTTTTGTGGAGGTCTGTAGGAGTGATAGACTATGGTCTTTCTCCTCGGTCAAAGTCTGTGTATCGGCTCTCACGTTCTTCAGGGGGGAAGATCGAGAGTAGCACAGTTTTCACGCACCCGCTCATGACGCAGTACCTGTTGGGTGCTAAGAAGCTCTCAGCTAAGGAGCTTACGAGAGCTGAAACTTGGGATGCTTCCCTTGTTCTGCGCGCACTAGAGAAAGATCCCTTTGAACCCATGTCTACGGCAGACATGCGTTATGTCTCGGCTAAGCTGGCTGTGCTCTTGGCACTTACCACCGCAGCGAGGGGTTGTGAGCTCACTGCACTCACCATCAAGAGGATGGTGTTTTCTGGTGATCTGATGGTCACGCTCTTTACAGACCCCAGCTTCGTGCCCAAAACTGTGTCTGTCCTGACGAGTAGGGCCCCGGTGGTGATACACGCGTTTCATCCGTCACCGGTGACTAGGGATGAGAAACGCTTGCACCTCTCAGTGTCCTGTACGGGCTTTACGCATTTACATGCGGCGCACAGCAGATATTCGTAGGTCTGACAGGCTACTGTTGACCTACAGAGTGAGCAAACCAGGTTATGCCCTTTCCACCCAGAGGCTAGCACACTGGCTGGTGGATGGTATTACGGAGGCGTATACCAAAGCGGGTAAAACAGCTCCTAAGCTGAAAGCGCATTCTACCCGAGGGACTGCTACGTCGATAGCTGTGTTGTCAGGTATCGACTGGGAGGTCATCCGCCAGGCGGCGGTTTGGAGTGGTGAGACCACTTTCTTACGGCATTATTACCGGCACGTTAAGGTGCGGTCGGTTGCCGACGCTGTTCTGGAGCAGGCCTCTTAGGATGCTCTCATCAGAACGCGTACCCCTTCCCACCAGGGGTTTGAAGGGTTCATTGGACGGCTAGGGAACGGAGGCAGGAATCCTGTCGTTGTTCAATGCAATTACCCTCTCAGCCATTTTGGAGTACGTGAAATGTAACTTTGGGTTCGCGACGCGAACCCTAGTTATATGAACAACGACAAAATGGCTGAGAATAGAGCCGTTCTCCTCCTACCCGGGCCACAGGTGTGGTGCTCATTTAGTTGGAGATGGTTCGACTTACAAAGAGGAATAGCGCTTCCGGTGGGCGTGCCAATACGGGGTCGGTGGGAGGACATATGACCACAGGGGGTCATATTGTCCGGGATTGGCACGGGGAATGCACCTCCATCGTTTTTCTTTTTTCCAGCGAGCTATTGTGGATGATGTCACAATGCAATAACCCTCTCAGCCATTTTGTCGTTGTTCATATAACTAGGGTTCGCGTCGCGAACCCAAAGTTACATAATCATAATGAATTACAGACCTCGGTATAAAATGCTTAGCTCATGTCAAAATGAATATATAAAGACAGCATTGGTTGTATCTCCACCATTAAAACTCTGCGGGGATCATCTAGACACAGTTTGGTGCACGCTCTTACTTAACTTTCAGACACATCCCAGTTCTACATGAGAACTCCAAAGCCTTATGTTTCCACAAATCACTGTAAAAGGAAACTAGCATACATCTTTAAAATCGCATAACACAAGAATTAGGGTCAGAGCACATTGCAAGCGGAATGTTTTGGAAAGGGATTACAACATTTGTATTCTCATAATCCTAATTAGGCTTTTAGTGTAACGACACACAGATTTGAGTCACCAAGCTTTCCTCAAACATGCAACACCAACCAGTGGAGAACATACTGTACGGCACCTTGTCTGACAAACCAAATGCTGTTATGTTATTAGCATTGTTGAGCTGCCTTCTTACAAATTTGTCATATTCTAGAGGACTCAGTTCTCTAGGTTTGAAGGCTGAGCGAGTAACTCAAAGTAACAGTCTTTTTTATGCAGGATACACCGAATAAGCCAATCAGAAGTGCAACTGCATAGCTCTTAACAGAGGATGAACTACTGTGATCTTGAAAGATTTTCAGAGTTTGGTGTATCAGTCAGTCTTCGTTCCAACCCTCACCTATGGTCATGAGCTTTGGGTAGTGACCTAAAGGGTGAGATTGTGGATACAAACGGCTGAAATGAGTTTCCTCCGTAGGGTGTCTTGGCTCAGCCTTAGAGATAGGGTGAGGCGCTCGGACATCCGGAGGGAGCTCGGAGTAGAGCCGCTGCTCCTTCGTGTCGAAAGGAGCCAGTTGAGGTAGTTTGGGCATCTAATTAGGATGCCTCCTGGGTGCCTTCCTTTGGAGATTTACCAGGCACGTCCAACTGGGAGGAGACCCCGGGGTAGACCCAGAACTGGCTGGAGGGACTACATGTCTAATCTGGCCTGGGAACGCCTTGGGTTCCCCCAGGAGGAGCTGGAGGGCGTTGCTGGGGAGAGGGGCGTCCGAAGTACCCTACTTAGCTTGCTGCCACCGTGACCCGACCCCGGAGAAGCGGCTGATGATGAGATGAGATGAGATGAGATGAGATTTCAGCTTAGAAATGCATAAGGCTCATACCTTTTTTATGGGCCGGGAAAACTAAGGCTGTTGAAAATTTCAGTGTCCTATTGTGCTCCAAAGTTGTATTTGTCAGGATTTTTTTATTTTTATTTTTTTCTTCAGACAGCTTCATGCTCCAAACTTTTGGAGTCAGTCAATTCAGCGTTCAAAATTTTACTTTCTCCTTTATCTGGTGTCCCTGGAGTCTATCCTGTTCCAGACTGTTTTAACCCCAGGCCTTAGAGTCAGCAGGTAGCCCACCATAACAATCTCTCTCTCCCTCTCTCTTTCTCTTTTTCCTTGGGGTGACAGTGGCTCGGGGGTACAGCAGGTGGTCTGGTAACTGGAGGGTTGCCAGTTCGATCCTCCTTGCGAAAATGTCGAGGTGTCCTTGAGCAAGACACCTAACCCTTTAACTGCTCCCGATGAGCAAGTTGTTCCCTTGCATGGCTGAAACTGCAGTCGCTGTATGAGCGTTTGGGTGTGTGGGTGAATGTGAGGGATTCATTGTTTGTAAAGCGCTTTGAGTGGCTGTTGCAGCTAGAAAAGCGCTGTATAAATGCAGTCCATTTACCATTTCCCCACCAAGCCCCTACACGCATCCTCATTTCTTTACACCACTTTTCAGCGCTTTCTCTCTCGTGTCTCATCTTTTCTCTGTAAATTTCTCCCTCGGCTTCTCTCTTATACCTCGTTGGTTATTCTTCTTTTCTTCTTACATTACTTCTCCTTTATATTTCTCTGTCTCTTATGTTTTCTCTCTATCTGTGTGCTTTCGGTCATTCTGCAACTCTCCATCTCTCATTTGGTACTCCTCCTCTTCTCTCACTCATACTTCCCTCGCTCTCCAGCTGTCCTTCATGGACAATTTACTGAGAGTGGAACCCATTCTTTTTTTTCCTTTTTTCCCAGCCCTGTAGCTTGCAACAGCAAATTTAACACAAAAACCCCCTAAAGGTGGTAAAAAGTTAAGGCGAGAACAGAAAATGAGGGCAGATAGAAAGGGAGAATGAGAGTCTGGGTTTAAAGAAAAGAACTTGGTCTCAAGAACACTTTGTGTGTATTTGTGTGTGCAATTTTTATACACTGACTAACACACACATACACACTGTGTGTGTGTGTGTGTGTGTGTGTGTGTGTGTGTGTGTGTGTGTGTGTGTGTGCAAATCCGTTCCTGTTTATTGTATCCTCAAGAACAAATTCTGGGTCTTTACTGCCCCGTACTATAAACGAATAGACAGACTGGACTGCGAGATTTCTAAAAGAGCCACTACCAGGAGCCACACAAAACTGTTGCAGAAAGGACTTTAAAATCTGCCTGTTAAAAGAAAAAAAAAAGTTGTAATGAACAGCTATAACAAGTTATCCAGCCAGGGTCCATGACCACATCCTTCAAAAGACATAATCTATAGTTTATGCTGAATTTATTTATAGAAAATATGAATTCATATGAATTAATTTTTAAGCACCCCCCCTCCTTTTTTCCCCCTCCCAATTGTACTTGGCCAATTACCCCACCCTTCCAAGCTGTCCCGGTCGCTGCTCCACCCCCTCTGCTGATCCGGGGAGGGCTACAGACTATGCCTCCTCCGATACATGTGGAGTCACCAGCCGCTTCTTTTCACCTGATAGTGAGGTGTTTTACCAGGGGGATGTAGCGCGTGGGCGGATCACGCTATTCGCCACAGTTCCCCCTCCCCCTGAACAGGTGCCCAAACCGACCAGAGGAGGCTCTAGTGCAGCGACAAGGACACATACCCTCATCCGGCTTCCCACCCGCAGACACGGCCAGTTGTGTCTGTAGGGACGCCTGACCAAGCCGGAGGTAACACCGGGATTCGAACTGGCGATCCCCGTGTTGGTAGGCAACGGAATAGACTGCCACACTACCCAGATGCCCCATATATGAATTCATTTTTAAGCAATTATTTTAGGTGGTATCGATTCCAAGTGATTGGAAATGAGTTGACATCAACTAACTGATGTCTTTTTGAGGTAAACTTTAATCATACATGTCTTATGACGTTTTTTTTTTTGTTTTTTTTTGGATAGATTTGCTTAAAGTTGAAGGCGAATAAGAATGGTACATCACCCGATGATGCCTAAAAATTGAAAATACTAAGCCAGGGTGCCATGGTGTGCATCCTTTTTATTGACTAGGCTAGCCATACTGTATATTATTTAGTTGCTTTATATTGTTGTTGTTTTTGTGAAGAAGATTTGGGACACAATAAAATAATTCATTTTGTGTGATTCATGATTCATTATATTTGGTACAGGATTTAAACTCAATATGTCTTACAGTTCAGCTCCCCTTGATACAATATTTTTTAATGTGTGGACTGAAAGAGTAAGATAAAATAGCCCCTGAATCCTGAATGGGTTCATTCGCAAACATTAGTTGATAGATGGTGAACGAGGTAGTATATTATCATCAGTGTAAGTTATTTTCCACAGCCTGTGTGCATGGTCCAGTGAACACAACAGATAAGGGCTTAAAATGTAGCACACTTTCGTACTGCACAATATCTAAACATTACAAACAAAAATGCATGGACGCAAATGTGTACATCTGCTTACTAAAACCTGCAACATTCGCACTGGCAAAATCACATTTTCATATGAGCAAGCAACAAAGTTTCACCTATAGATATTTGCCTTGCAACATTCACATAAGCAATAACATAGTACCCTGTTGTTTGCTATGAGCATAGATGACTGATACGATAAGAAAATGTTCAGCCAGCAGACAGAGCCCCTACAAACACAACGCAATGAGCGACAAAAACATAACAGGCAGAGGCAGTGACGTTGCAGCAGAACTGGGGCCATAGAAGATTAATTACAGATTTGGAAAAAGAGCCTCAAGTGAGATTGCCAAAGTATTGGAGCAAAGACGATAACGGCATAATGTGCACAGATAGGCGGCGGAGATACACTGACTGGTGTACGATCTTATCTAAACTCTCCATACTTAGCATGCTGTTAAATCATTACAGCATCTTTCTTGGCTGGGGCTTTAAATGTAAGTAAATGGTATCCAAGGTTATCTTTAAAGCTGACTGCAGAGTTTTCCATGTTTGCTTACATTCAGATGCAGTGATGCAGACAGAGGAGTGTAAGCTGTTAGACCACATTGACAGTGGTGACATAAGTTATTACCCTCAAAGATGTTCAGCAAATGTTAATTTCTTGAAATGTTCATATTACAAGGCTCCAATGTTTACATCCATTTTCAGTGTAGAGGATTAGAGAGGAAATTAGTATTTTTGCCATGGTAGGGTGACCCATCCTGCTCAATAGCACTGCTAGTGACCAAAAACTATTTTAAATTAGTTTAAGGGCAGCAGGTGGGTGCCTGGTTAAAGCTGGATTTCTGAAGATTTACATTGAAAACAAATGTCCTTTTTTTTGGCATATTAAGAAAACTGCTAATGCGAAGATATCCAAATGATGAATGCCTTTGTAGTTGCAAACCTCAGTCGGGCTTTCCTCGGAAAAACGATATGGAGCTTAATGTGTTACATGTTCACGGTAGCAGCCAAATGCAGAAGAAGAAGAAGACAAGACGCAGGAAGTTTGAAGAAGAAGCAAAGTTGCTGTGGCTAGCAAGTAGAAGTGGTTAATAAAGCCATTACATAAGCATTGGGTTTGGATTTCATCACTTGTGCAGCCACAACTATCAAAGTACCGTTGAGCAAGATATTTAACTTGCTCTAGCTGGCCAATCATATGCAGCAAACACAAAATAGATTACAAAATGGGCCAAACATGGGTGCTCTTAGAGATTAGTTTACAGAAATGGTTTGGATTCATGGGAACATTTCTAGTTTTGTTTTTAGATCAGGCGTGCATTACTTGTCAGGATAAGTGATATGTAAACACATTAATAAGTATAATTACATTCCCCATCTACATTCTTACTCCAGCCTGACCAACTCTCTCACTAAAATCGAATCATGGATGCCAGTCAACTTCCTCAAACGAAAATATGATAATTATGACATGACCATCATCAGTCCCAAATCCCTTACAATATACAAATCCGACCTGTTCCGGTCGCTGCTCCACCCCCTCTGCTGATCCGGGGAGGGCTGCAGACCAGTTTCAATCAACAGCAGAGCAACCATTTCTATTTCTTCCTGTTCTCTGCATCTTCCTCCGTCACACCAGCCACCTGCATGTCCTCTTTCACCATATCCATAAACCTTCTCTTTGGCCTTCCTCTTTTCCTCTTCCCTGGCAGATCCATATTCAGGATCCTTCTCCGAATATACCCAGCATCTCTCTCCCACACGTCCAAGCCATCTCAATCTTTCCTCTCTTGCTTTGTCTCCAAACCATCCAACCTGAGCTGTCCCTCTATTACACTTGTTCCTAATCCTGTCCTTCTTCGTCACTCCCAATGAAAATCTTAGCATCTTCAAGTCTGTCACCTCCAGCTCCGCCTCCTGTCTTTTCGTCAGTGCCACGGTCTCCAAACCATATAACATAGCTGATCTCACAACCATCTTGTAAACCTTCTCTCTAACTCTTACTGGTACCCTTCTGTCGCAAATTACTCTGGACACTCTTCTCCCCCCTCCACCCTGCCTGAACTCTCTTTTTCACCTCTCTTCTGCACTCCCCGTTACTTTGGACAGTTGACCCCAAGTTTTTGAACTTATATGCTTTCGCCACCTCGACTCCTTGCATCCTCACCATTCCGCTGTCCTCCCTCTCATTCACACATAGGTATTCCATCTTGCTCCTACTGACTTTCATTCCTCTTCTCTCCAGTGCATACCTCCACCTCTCCAGGCTCTCCTCAACCTGCACCCTACTCTCACTATGGATCACAATGTCATCTGCAAACATCATAGTCCATGGACACTCCTGTCTGATCTCGTCTGTCAACCTGTCCATCATCACTGCAAACAAGAAAGGGTTCAGAGCGTATCCTTGATGTAATCCCACTTCCACCTTGAACCCATCTGTCATTCCACCCACACACCTCACCATTGTCACACTTCCCTCATACATATCCTGCATCACTCTTACATACCTCTCTGCAACTCCTGACTTCCTCATACAATACCACACCTCCTCTTTTGGTACCCTGTCATAAGCTTTCTCTAAATCTACAAAGACAATGCAACTCCTTCTGGCCTTCTCTATTGTTCTCAATCAACATTCTCAAAGCAAACATCACACCTGTAGTGCTCTTTTGTGGCATGAAACCATACTGCTGCTTGCTAATCATCACCTCTCCTTTTAACCTAGCTTCTATTACTCTTTCCCAAATCTTCATGCTGTGGCTGATCAACTGTATACCTCTGTAGTTGCTACAGTTCTGCACATCACCCTTATTCTTGAAAATCGGTACCAGTATGCTTCTTCTCCACTCCTCAGGCATCCTCACACTTTCCAAGATTGTGTTAAACAATCTAGTTAAAAACTCCACTGCCATCTCTCCTAAACACCTCCATGCCTCCACAGGTATGTCACCAGGACCAACTGCCTTTCCACTCTTCATCCTCTTCATAGCTGCCCTCACTTCGTCCTTGCTAATCCACTGCACTTCCTGATTCATTATCCCCACCTTCATCCAACCTTCTCTCGCTCTCATTTTCTTCATTCATCAGCCCAACTCATGCTACCTGTAGATAAACATTTCCAACATTTTTAATCTCACTTTTGTTTGCAACCATTCTTGTACAAATAGTAAAAATAACAACGAGAAGCATCACATCAGCTGTGTGAAGTGTAAGACCATACAGGGCCTCATGTCTGGCCTGAAATCCTGCAGTTTCATTCAAAATTCAATCCAAAATAAATAAATAAATATATAATTGAGAGCTCAAATACGTTCGAAGCCACTGTTTCCTCAAAGAGAGTGACTGTGAGCAGGACCGTAGTGGGGGGGGGGTGAGGCCCTGTGCCAACTTGGCATGCGATGCCCTGTTCCTTGACATGCATGCACATGAATCACAGGCACATGCACAAAATTATTCTAAGGTTATGTTTAAGGCTGACTGTGGAGTTTTCCATGTTTGCTTACATTCATAATTTCACTGGTGCAGACAGAGTAATGTAGGTTGTTAGACCCCACTGACTATGGTGACACAAGTTATTACCCTCAAAGATGTTCAGTAAATGTTAATTTCTAATAATTTGATGGCTACAATGTTTATAGTACAAGGCTCCAATGTTTACATCCATTTTCAGTGTAGTATTTTTGCCATGGTAGTGTGACTCACCCAGCTCACTAGCACTGCTAGTGACCAAAAACAGTGCAAATTATTTTAAGGGCAGCAGGCGGGGTGCCTGGTTAAAGCTGGAGTTCTGAAGATTTACATTGAAAACAAATGTCCTTGTTTTGGCATATTTAAGAAAACTGCTAATGCGCAAATGATGAATGCCTTTGTAGCTGCAAACCTCGGCCGGGCTTTCCTCAGGAAAATGATATGGAGCTTAATGTGTTACGTCTTTACAGGAGCAACAGCAACAGCAGCAGCAGCAGCAGAAGAAGAAGAAGAAGAAGAAGAAGAAGAAGAAGAAGAAGAAGAAGAAGAAGCAGAAGAAGAAGAAGAAGAAGAAGAAGAAGAAGAAGAAGAAGGAGGAGGAGGGGGAGGAGGCAAGACGCAGGGAGTTTGAAGAAACAAAGTTGCTGTGGCTAGCAAGTAGAAGTGGTTAATAAAGCCATTACATAAGCGTTGGGTTTGTATTTCATAACTTGTGCAGCCATAACTGTCAAAGTACCATTGCTCTAGCTGGCCAATCATATGCACCAAACACAAGATTAAACTAAAAAAAAAAAAAGTGGCCAAACATGGGTGCTCTTAGAGATTAGTTTACCGAACTCATCAGAATTGCAAGAAGTGCCACACATTTTATGGGCTATGGATAACGATGTGGGGATTAGTTAAAGCGGCTGAACCCCTCCATGTGACACCCAAGATCACATACCGTTCATGTCAGGCACAATATCTGCTCAAACCAGAGGCAGTAATAGGTATAACACCAGTGTTTAACAGTTTGCTGGCAGCAGGGTCATTATCCCATGTGCTCATTCACCAGTGAGAATGCCTATCTTTCCAGTTAAAAAAAAAAAGAGGCCGGAGAATCAGCTGGCAGATTGGCGATTCATGCAAGATTTACGAGCAGTAAATGCAGCAGTGTCTGGGTTCACCCAGACTCTAAGTATTGGTTTGTTTTCACGTTTCAGGGTGAAACAAGTATGTGGACCGGGATGCTACAAGGTTATGTAGAGTCCCCAGCAGTCGACTTGCAGGTTTTGCATGCGAGTCTGGAGAGTTTAGATATTCCAGCAGGGAGTGCGCTGATATAGTATGTTGATGATTTGATGACGTGCTCATCAACAAACAAACTTGTTAGGTTGGTACAATTGCATTGCTAAAGCATCTAGCAGAACAAGGCCTGTCTGAGTAAAGTGCAATTTGTTTAGAAAAAGTTACATTTCTTGGTCACAAGATCTCTAAAAAATGAAATAAAAATAAAAAGGGTAAAACACTGAGCTCAAAACTAGGGGAAGCCATCCTCAAAATTCGAAAACCTTGCACTAAGAAACAATTGATGGCATTTTTGGGGATGACAGGCTACTGTAGACAGTGGATCTGTGATTACATGTGATTACATGTGGATGTGTAAATCTTGTGTGTGTGTGTGTGTGTGTGTGTGTGTGTGTGTGTGTGTGTGTGTGTGTAGGCTCCACTGACTATGTGATGTAGACAGAAGCTGCTGACGCAGCTTTCATTTGACTGAAACAGACTTTGACTACCACGCCCACGTTGGGACTGCCCGACCCTGACGGACCAATCACACAGACTGTGGATGAAAAGGCGGGCTTTATGACTTCTGCTCTGTTACAAGAACATGGGGGAAAGCAGTGACCAGTGGCATATTTTTTAGAGAGATCAGCCTGGAAAAGAGCTGGACGTATATTTGTTAATGATGTATGGCAGTCTGAGGACGGACGTCCTTGCCTGACTGTTTGTTTCCTTACGCAAACTTGGTACATGGGAAGAACCATGTGTCAAAAGGGGGGGGGGACCCAGTAAACAAACACTAGTTTACGAGAGGCTTCATAAATTATTCCCAAAGTTTTTGTTCAAAATGTTTGTTTGGAAAATAATGCCACAAGAGAGCAAACCACACATGCCCTGAGCCACCCCCCCGAACGTTTGATCACCTAAAGATGTATGTCATTAAAATAACACCATGTGAGAGAAAGAAATATTGTATATTGTGATTGTTGCTATGTTTTCTAAATGGGTTGAAGTTTTTCCTACAGGAAATGCAGATGCCTCCACAGCAGAAAAGGAGCTAGTAAGAGAAATTAATTCCAGATGGGGAATACCACAGAAGATCAGCAGTGATAACTGGACATATTTTGTAAATAGTGCTATTGAATAACTTTCAACATTTTTGGGTATTAATCTGAGGCAACATTGTGCCTATTACCCACAGAGTGGTGGAGCAGTTGAGAGAGAAAATGGGACGATTAAAAATAAACTGCTCAAATGTGATGAGACAGGACTCACCAGATAAAAGCACTAGCTGATGGATATGAGAGCAAGAGGGAGGGCCACAACAGGTCTGTCACCTTTTGAAATCCTCACAGGCAGACCCATGAACACTGGAATAGCCCTTTCCCCGCAAAGGTGGGTCCTCAGCTCAGACCTCATGGAGGATGTAATGCTTAATTATTGTGTGCAATTTAACAAAATGCTGAGCTCTATTCACATGCAGGTGAGAGCGGCACTTCCACAGCCAATAGAGAGTCATCTGCATGAATGAAGCCAGGAGATTGGGGGCTGATAAAGGACCTAAAGATAAAACATTGGAGGAGGCCCCCATGGGCAGGGCCCCACCAAGTGCTCTTGACCACACCTACAGCGGTGACGGTGGAGGGGAGAGTCAGCGGGACACATGCCAGCCACTGCAAGATGTTGTCACCACTGGAGATGGAGGTCCAGGGTGAGAGACCCGCTCTGCTCACAAACGAGGAAGAGAAGTAGACGTGGCCAGCTATCACTGAGGGTTAAAAACCTACTGAGAGCCAATGGATGCTACGCTATAGGGAAAAGCATTATTTATATAATGGAGCCTGATAACAATATGGCACCGTTGAGGTACCTTGTGGTGATGAGGCCAGTGCCTGAAAGCAGGCCCTGGCATCCTTTTAGGAGAATGGGGTTTCATCTCAGGAGAACGATGTATTGTCTTACAATAATAACTATTGTGATTGTCAGTCCCATGTTAGGGATTTTTGATTCTCTGCAAGATAACAATGTTGTAACAACGACCCCCATTACATTCTCATTCAACACTTTTCACACCCACCATAGCCAAATTGCCAGACGTAAAGATGACAGGAGATCAATGTATTTTTGTGCAGGAGAGATACATGTGCTAGAGATAGCTGTTTACTAACCATTGACCCTACAACTCACCCTGGTCGAAGTTTGGCTGAAGTTCTGGTTGAAGGTGAAGTTTGGTCGAAGTAGGCAAAGTTTATTGGTCATGGACAAGTGATAGTTACTATCGTGTCACTACATGTGGAACAGAACACTGTAAAGTATTAGTCATGGACTGACTTACAGCTGAGAGCTTAAAACAGTCTGCGGTCTGGCGCCAAAAGGATGGAAACCCCACATGTCATATACTAGATGCACGTTGACCACCAGGACATCAATCACAGATGTGTAAAGATATTGCTAACTCCACAGTAGCCACCCAGACTATTGAAACCCATCTAATGTGTGTAAGACGCTAGGGGAAATCTGGCTGTAACTATAATGAAAGAATGGGCCACCTCTTATAACTTTACTAATTGTTGGATTTGTCAGAAATTACCTATGTCATCTCAATTGCCTATGGTAGTTCCAGTACCATTGTCTGAAGCAGACTTTAGGGTGTTCGATGTTAACCTATTTGACACCACCTCAGTATGTTATGTCTCAGGGCTTATTCATAATGATCTACCAGATAGTGAGGTAGATATAACCTCATTTTGTCTGAGTTCAATAAAGGTTACAGGCTGCGTGAGTTGAACTATGCAGTATTATGGAAGGTATCCACATTTGAAACAATGGTAAATGCAACGCCTCAAAATTGTGTAGAGTTTCTGGCAGGGCCTGCCAATTGCAATAACGATATGGGATGTAAGCCTATGACTGAATCAGAATACACCTATCGTATTGTAGCTGGGGTGTATTCAGCCCCATGGAATTCGCAAATGCAATTGGCATTTTTAGGTTTTATTGTGTTTTTAGGTTTTATTGTGTAGAATTGCTGTAGGCCTACATTCTCTACTAAGTCTTAGCTCGCAACTGTTCATTCACCTGGCCTACTCTGCTATGCATGTCCTGCCTGATGTTTCGTTGTGTGTACAGGACCCCAGTTATGAAATTACCAAAGACACTACTCGTTGTATTAAGATAAGTAGAGATAACGTTCAGTAAGCAACCTGTATTGTTTGAAGAGATCTATCTGTTTTGTGGTGATCAGGCTTATAGCCGTTTCCTCGTATGGTATATACTATGAGCTCAGGAAGAGATCAAGTCACTCTCTACTCTGTTAGAAAGTCACATGAACATCTCTACAGCTGCCGTCACGGCCATGGCAATGTTAGCCACGTAGCAACTGAAAATAGGATGGCGCTGGATCTTCTGTTAGCCTCACAGGGTGGTGTATGTAAGGTAAGCTCCACTGAATGCTGTGTATGTATTACTAGCAATGATGCTGAAATCTCAGAATTGAAATATGATACTGAACAAGGGGTAAAAGATTTACATACTGTTCACGGGTGGGATCTGTTGTCGGGATTGTTCGGCCCCTTGGTATCCGTGGGTGCATCATTCATTCGCACACTGATTGTGGGCATTCTTGGTTTTTTTGTCATTGTTTTCATCATAACTTGTATGACTGGTGTGATCCATAAATATTGTATTAAGACTGTACTTAATGCTATACAAGTTCAACATTTTCCTGATCCCTGGGTTCCACCATGTGATCCTGATGATAATAAGGATTTTTAGCAAGTGTCTACAGCCACTTCATTTAACAGAGCAGTTCCCCAAGATCCTTTCCTTTATTTGGGGTTATTTGTTTCTTTTCCTTTCCTTATGTTAATGCTTAGTTAGTTAATTTGTAACCAATCTATATGTGTGTGTGTTAGGAATATATTTCTCATTTATTGTTTCATCATTTATTCATTGTTTGATCTTTGTGGGGACCATGTTGTGTTGTAGATAAATTTTGAGCATTCACATAAGTTTTTCCAAATGTCAACACTTTTTTTTTCTGGTGATATGGCTGCTCAGATCAGTGTAGATAACTTCGAGTCTTTTACTCATTCTAGTCAAGAGTGGGGTGAGATGTTTGGCTTGAGAGGACATGGAATAACTGTGACTTCTGTCTGACTGCCGAGTTCATATGGAGTGTGTTGCTATAAATCTGAAGCATTTCTGTTGGCTTACAACTGACAGACAGGCCTCACAGTCATTCTGTGTGAGGCAAGATGTTCCCCAAGATATATATTCACTGTCATGTTTTCTGTAATGCTTTACCTAGACAATTTGTTAATGATTAAACATAATCAAAAGGGGGGATTGTGAGAGCAATTCATATTTGATGTTTGCTTACTTTTAATCTTTCACCATGTATGACCTATTCCACGTTTAACTTTATTTTACATTGCTGAGATAGATGCTTAAAGTCCATGTGTAGCAGAACAAAGGTATTCTTATAAGATGTCTTCTCCAGGTGCACAAATAAAGGCCTATTGTTAACCGTTGGTTGATAGCAGAGGAATGTATGGGAGACTCACTAAGTGTAGCAAGTCTGCACACTAATTGGAGAAATGGCCTTAGTGGGATGAGAGCTGGAAGACATGAGATAAGGAGGGGAAGAACAGACAACTGCCCTATAAGAGAGACTGTGCTGTATTGATCGGCACGCACAAGCGTCTGAACTTGTGCGTCTGTTCGCTGAACATATTAAAATCGTGTGACGATACTGTAAGAGATTTTTGTCTTACTCCTCATTTCATGTCAAAGTGGAATTAAATAATTGCCCCGACACACCTAAAACAATAGCTCATCTCCACCCATCACTCTCCTTCTCTGCTGCTGAAACCTTGATCTATGCCTTCATCACATCCAGAATTGACTACTGCATCAGCATCCTCTATGGCTCATCATTCAAAGTCCTAAACAAACTCCAGTACATCCAGAACTCTGCTGCCCACCTGTTCACCCACTCATGCCCCCGTGACCACATCACCCCTGTCCTCCAGAACCTCCACATACTCCCTGTCCCACAACAGATCCAATTCAAACTCCTTCTCCTCACTCAGTAAGCCCTCCATAACCAGGCCCCCTCCTATCTCACTGACCTGCTCCACTACCATACTCCTTCCTGCAGCCTTCGCTCCTCTGATGCCAACCTCCTGTCTCCACCACACAGGACTAAGCACCGGACCTGAGGTGACAGAGCCTTCTCCATAGCTGCCCCTCCCTCTGGAACCCCCCCCCCAAAAAAAAACACAACAGGGACTGCACCGATCTGTCCACGTTCATATCATTAATCAAAACTCACATCTTCAGAATTGCTTTTAATGTGTGATTAACATTGTCGGTTATATGTTTTTGGTTTGTTGCTCTTATTTTCATTTTAACATATGTAAAGTGCTCTATAAATAAAATGTGTTATTATTAATTATTATTATTATTGTTATTATTATTTTAATGAATACTTAGACAGTACATTATGGCATGACAGCTGACTTGATAGAAATACCAAACACATTCCTAAAGTGACCTTTTCCCTCAAGTCCTGCAGTTCCCACCAAATAGAAATTATGAGCACTTTATTCAGGAAATCAGAATCACACCAGCACTCCTGTCGCAGTCTAATCAATTGCCTCTACTTTTACCATTTTCCATCCATCATCAAATTAAAATGGTGCCAGATGTAAGTGGCTGTGGGTCCCATCAAGCCAAAGCAAAGGTAGAGAAAATGAAATAAGACAAGGCAAGGGAGGGCAGAGACAGGGAAGAACAGGACACACAGGACAAGATGAGGCAGGACAGACAAGACGAGGCAGGACAGGTAAGACAGGGAAGTGAAGGCGAGCAAGGCAAAGTGAAATAAGGCAAAGTTAGCCCATCAGCTGTGGAGGTTAGCCACAACTGATTGATTCTTAACTGATTATTGGTTATAATAGACATCAGTTAGTTAAAAATAATATAAAGATCACAGTCGCTACTTCCAAAAAGTTAAGGCTAGACACTGTAGTCGCAAAATCAATTCAAAGAAGTGAAATTGCTTCTTTTGTTTGCGTTTTCACATCCACAAAAGTGACTCACATTGATTTGTTTTCACACAGTGTCACACACCTTCAAGATGGATTGGTTCAGATGTTTAAAATTCCCCTTCTTTTCCCCTTATTCAGAGTGGCTACATAGCCGAATGGTTACAGTGCTGGTCACAACTGTCACTGGTTCGATTCCAGCAAGTGACCTTTGGTGCATGTCATATACCACTCCCCCCCCTCTCTCTCTGCCACATTTCCTGTCTGACACTATACTGTCCCAATCTGATAAAGGTAAAAAAATAATCTTAGAAAAAAAAATCCCCTTATTCGAGGTCAAACAGAGCACTACAAAGGGATTTGGAGCTTAATGTATTATTGCAGCTTTACACGGTTATGAAGGCATTATTTAATAGTGTCGACACTTTGCCTGATTACTTTTCTCCTATATCTGTCCTCTCCTGCTCTCTCTCTTTCCCTTTGTAGGTACCTGATACCAAATGAACTGGACCCTCTTTAATGGGACAGGTTGTCACCCTGGCTCACTCTCACACACACACACACACACACACACACACACACACACACACACACACACACACACACACACACACACACACACACACACACACACACACACACACACACACACACACACACACACACACACACACAACTTTCATGCCTCTCAGTCACATACACGTTTTTGCAAACACCTGCAAATAATGGCCGTGGCTGGTGAGTTTTGATAGCGAGTGGGTGTCATGGTGAACCTGTTGTCTCTCTCCAAAAGAGACATTTCATCAACAAATAACTGACTTGTTTTTCTGAGCTTGCTACAGGAACCACTGATCTGCAAGCATCTATCTACACCGTTTTCACTTATGCTCAACAGGATGGTTTGATCAAACCTTGTATTTGTCTCCTTATTGTGAAGGGTGACTCATATCATCCTATGACTTTTCTCCAGTGAAGCAGAGCGCAATAATGAGCAACACGCTGTTTTCCTTCACTGACTGCCGTATCCTTGTTTTGGCAGAAGCTGACCATCTCAATTCTGGAAAACAATAAAAATATTACAATATAAATGCTGTATAAGCTAATCTTTTGCAACTACACCAAGTTTAAGTTCCAGTTATAATGTTCTTGTTAGTTATTTATGGGGCCGTGCCTATAGTCCCCGGGTCCTATATTCCCCGGGTCCTATGTTCCCCGATCGGGGAACATAGGACCCTTTTGAAAAAAAAGGGTCCCATATTCCCCGTTTTCCCCTAAAAAGGTCCTATAATCGCCGTTGCAATAGACACCGGGGAACATAGAACCCTCTTTTGGAAAAAGGGTCCTATATTCCCCGCTGTTTCCAGGGGAACATAGGACCTTTTTCCAAATAAAGGGTCCTATATTCCCCGCTATTGCCAATCGAGGAACAAACCGGGGAACTTAGAACCCTTTTTGCAAATTATTTCCTTAACGGGTCCAAAATAATCAAAACTGGGGTCATGGCTGAGATGTAGGCTACGACAATCTATTCCTCCGCTGATTAAATTAGGCCGTATTACCATTGTTGGCTGTTGTATATCGCAGGCCACCTTGAGTGCGTATCCAAATTCGGCCTAGAGGAGGCTGTAATTTGCTTTATTGTTATTTCTTACCAATATTTACTGCAGTAGGCCTAGTTAGTTGGCTCTCCGGCTCAGCATGGACAGTCGGCAATCAACGCAAGTTTGTCTTGCAGTAGGCCCGCCTACCAGTATAACCTAGCCATTTCCACCTTCGCTCAAAGTTCAATTTGCACAGCACTGGACACTTCAGCCACTTTCTTGTTACTTTGCAGTTCGTTTTCCATATTAAATCACTTGGCAGACTTTCTTTCAAAAAGACTTTAATGATGAACTTTTTAGGCAGAGAACTTAGACCAGGACTTGGGAATTTAGGACCAGCACAAAGTATCCATCAACAGGGGCCGCCTACCTTACACAATAGGCTAATTGCCTAATAATAATAATATGTGCTTCTCAAAAAACTAAAGGCTTGTGGAGGTGCTAAACCAAAAACATGAATCAAAGATGAACATCAAAGGATGTAAGGTAACACTCACCAAATGGTAAAGAAATAACAGAGGCAGTCCTCTATTTCACCATTTTATTGTTTGGCATCAGTCATTAAGGTTTCTGAAGAAGACCACCCGGCCAAGTTATTGACTGATGCCAAACAATGAAATGGTAAAATAGAGAATTGTGTCTTTTTTTTCATTTGATGAGTGCTACCTTACATCCTTTGATGTTCTTCTTTAATAATAATAATAGCCTAATTATAAAAGAGGCCTAATAACAAATAACAATTACAGGCATAATACTATCAATAGTAACACTGATAATAGGCTATTAATAACAAAATGCTTCTAGTAAAAGCTTGGCTGAAAAAGGGTTGGTCTATGGCAGAAGCCCCCCAGAAAAGGCATGGTCTAAAACAAAAATCTCCAAGGCCTAACTAGCCTAACGTTAAGGCTTTTTTCTTCTTCAAAAAAGCAAAATGAGTAGTCCTAGCCCATTAGGCTACTCAACAAAGGGGGCTAAAACCTCTACTCAGCCTATCTGAAAATGTGATGGCTTACAACCCTCCAATATGATTCCAAATCTCTGTGACCAGCATCCAGTTGATGCTGGTCACAGAGATTTGACCAGGGTTTGCTGGTCCTTAATGTGGCGCAGAAACATCCAAAGGGATGGGTGGCGCACTTTGACCGCATCATTTAGAGTGCGATGATAAGCTACAAAAACAAAAACAAGAGGTTAATCATGTAAACTGTTAAAGAAATGTGAATATGCTGAACATGTTGACAGTGGCTTGATAAACATGAATGCATAATACAGCTTTAGGAGTGTAGGCCTTTGTGTGATGTAGACCTCCAAAAATTATGCTGGATTGTGTTAAACTGATTTTTAAAATGAAAGTTAAACACATAGCCTATGGTGAATTCCACAGCTAATTGATGGAAACAATGTAGATTCATCAAGCTTTAAGAGTATCCAAAGCAATGGTTGACTGTGAGTCCTACACCGATGCTATATTATTTTTTTAAATAATGATACAAATAATCGACTAAAAACAGTATAGCCTAATTTACACAACCATAATCATACAATTGGCCTACGTTATCATAGCCTGCACGCTTCTGTGGTGTCGCATGAAAATGTTAAGCGTGTTATGGGCCACACATCAAAAATAAAGTCTGTTCGCTGATTATTGAATAAATCAGAAAATAAGTCTTAGTCACTTACACTCAACGTGGTTGTTGGTCCTTTGCTCCATGTTGCGTGCATAGACGTTCCACATTGGATGTGGGAAGAGGGCTCCATCATGGACGTATGTGTTCCCGACATACTGCAGGAAGTCATGCAGCTCTGGATGGTCCCGCTGGACGCGCCTCGTGTCTGGGTGGTGAACGAGCAGGGCGAAGTTGCCTTGAACTGTGTCCAGTGGTAGGTGGCTGAGTGCCATCACCTTGTGGATGACTGCTGCCAACTGAAGGTCATCCCGGAATGCAGTAGTCAGTCCAAGTCTTTGCACCCTCTTCCACAGGGCTTGACTGAAATGGAAGTAGCATCCACTCACTTGTGCCCTTGGAAGTTCTGTTTCCAGCACATTGATAAGCGCCTGTTCAAAGTCGCATATGACCTTTTGAGGTGCCCAGTGGTGCTGCGTAATCCTCCTGGTTTCCCGTTTGATGCAATCGAGCACCTGCCGGTAGTGCCCAATTGTGCGCTGGCCCATCAGCGCATGCACAAGAGGGATAACGAAGCCATGCATGTTTCCAAGTACTGTAAAAACTTGGCTGAAGGGGCAGGGGCACGTTCTGAACGTTGCATCCATATATATGGTTCCACAGCCTCGCAGCTTCCTGATGTTTCCCTCTGTGGCAAACACAGCGATAGCCCACTCGTTGTCTTGGTGCAGGAGGAACTGTTCCCTGTCCCATGTTTCAGCCCATGCACCTTTGATGACGACATCCTCAAGTGTAGCTGGAATCGGGGGCATGACTGCTGCGCGTGCTCTGGCCATAACAGTCCTTACAGACTGGAATCCTTGTGGTGGTGGTCTGTCGCCGCCACCTTGGATTTGACGTTGCCGATGCTGCAGGACCCTTTGCGCATTATAGATCCTTCTGATTGGGACTGTTGGCTCCCTCGCAACTTCTGCAATCACCTCCTGTCGGAATTCTGCACGGTGCACCATTTCTCCGTCAGGGGGATGCACGTGTTCCCCAACATCGTGCACAATAATGTTAGCATCCACGTCCTCCACTTCAAATCTATTTGTGATCAGTGGCACTCTACAGTTCCACCTCCAGCACCTCCATCTAATGGTGTCTTGATTGGTGCGGTGCCTCTGATATCTGAAGTTCTCATGTACCAACACTTTGCCCCCTCGATCACCATCCATAACTATCGCCATTGTTTGTCTTCTTGTAGGCTAGTAAGCACATGACAGTGAGTCCACGAGTTATCACCGATAACAACCGATTGTTGCAAACTGTTGCAAGTTGGCGGGCGGTTTAGACATTGGTGAATTTTGATCATGTGATTTAGAACACCAGGAAACTTGCGTGCAGATGACCACACATCCACGACACGTTTTAAATATTTCCAAACTCGAAATCATGTGTGCATTTGGCTATTTATACATTATTTTTCGAGCAATATGTGTTTTGTGATTCAGCTTTAGCGTTGTTGATTAGCCTTTCATTCATATTTTGTCAAAAAGGTGTATTCATTAGCCTAGGCCTATGTCCCGTTATTTCTGTAGCATACAGCATCTTAGAATCTTAAGAGACCAGGCAGATATTGTTATTATTTTGTTATTACCATGCTATATTAGCCTACTTTATAATTATAAATATTTCAATTATCCAATTTTTAGCATTTCTAATATAAGGCTATATTGTTATTATTATCATCATCATCATCATCATCATCATTATTATTAATAGGCTATTATTATTGTCATTATTATTATGTTATTATTATTATTATTATTATCATTACAATTATGATGCTTAAAGGGCCTTACTGAGCAGATGGTTTCTATCTAATATCTGTCAGATGCTTTTCCCAATAAGCTGGTGTGGTTATGATGGGAACGACGGCTTTCTAGGGAACATAGAAGAAGTGGGTCGGAATTGGCCTATCGTCGATATCAGCCAGCTTTCGCAGGAGTCTATCCCTGGTACAATGCGCTAGACCTCTGGGAGATGGACTGCTGAGGACGGAACACAACACCTATCCTCAGCTCCCAGCACTTCTCGCACAATGTGCTACTCATACGCTGAGTTGGCGCGGCCCGGGATCGAACTCACGACCTTGCGATCCATAGGCGAGAGCTCTACCGACTGAGCTACGCCCGGGTACAATTGCCCAAGGAGCATAGGCTTACTATATTACATTCAGACACAGATGAGCCAGCTCACCTACTCGGCGAGGCGCATTTTCCTCGTTAAGTGACACATTTCACGCATACCGAGAACTACCGGGGTGGGTTATGCGCCCAAATATAGGCTATAGCCTAATAAGTTGAAATTGGTTTAGTGTCGAAAGTTTCCACATACTTTAGCCAACCTGGACTTTGTGAATTCGTTTTTGTGATATAAAAATAGAAATCGTATGATTCATTGTCTTCTTAATAATCTGCCCTAAATAATGCATTATTGAAAATGCACTTTTTGCGCCAAACAGCGTCAAACCTGCTGGGGGGAACATAGGACCTTTCTTTATAAAGAAAGGTCCTATGTTCCCCTGCACATACAAAACGGGGAACATAGGACCCTTTTGGGGAAAAGTGGGGAATATAGGGCCCTCTGTATACAAAAAGGTCCGATATTCCCCGGTCTCATACAAAGCGGGGAACATAGGACCCGGGGACTATAGGACCCGGGGACTATAGGGAGGACCCCTTATTTATTGGCCTTATAAGGTATTAGACTTGCCGGGATGCTCAACATAAATAGCACAGAAGCCTAGCAGGAGATAGACATGCAGGAGTGATAAAAAGGTCTGAGTATTTATATGAATGCCCCCAAGAATATCTACTGTAGGGGAGAATGTCTTGGTACCTATGAATATATTAGTTGGCAACTAAGTAATGATGTTTGGGAGTGGTGGGTACTGTATCTTTCAAAAAAAAAGTTACAAGATGTACTGTTTTTCACACCTTTGCATTCTGCAAGTTGTTTTGTTGAGAGCTCAGATACATCCGAGCCACTGTTTCCTCAGAGAGTGGTTGTGAGCAGGACTGTAGAGTGTGTGTGTGTGTGTGTGTGTGGGGGGGGGGGGGCTGTTCGAACTTAGCATGCGAGGCCCTGCTCCTTGACATGCATGTACATATGTACATGAATCACGGTCACATGCACATAGCTATTCTAGTTCTAAAGCGCATAGCTATGCCAGTTCTGCTGCACATAGCAATTCTAGTTCGATAGCAGTTACTCTAGTTCTGCTGCACGCAGCTATTGTACTGCTACTGCACACATCTATTCTAGTTCTACTGCATGCATCTATTGTAGTTCTACAGCAGGCAGTTGCCTAGTTCTACTGCACACAGCTGTTCTAGTTCTGCACAAATCTATTTTAGTTCTACTACATACAGCTATTCTAGTTCTGCTGCATGCAGGTATTGTAGTTCTACTGCATGCAGCTATTAAAGTTCTACTGCATGCATCTATTGTAGTTCTACAGCAGGCAGTTATTCTAGTTCTACTGCATGCAGCTGTTCTAGTTCTCCACACATCTATTTTAGTTCTGCTGCACACAGCTATTGTAGTTCTACTGCGTGCAGCTATTGTAGTTCTACTGCATGCATCTATTGTAGTTCTACAGCAGGCAGTTATTCTAGTTCTACTGCATGCAGCTGTTCTAGTTCTGCACACATCTATTTTAGTTCTACTGCATGCAGCTATTCTAGTTCTGCTGCACGCAGCTATTGTAGTTCTACTGTGTGCAGCTATTGTAGTTCTACTGCACGCAGCTATTCTAGTTCTACAGCACACATCCATTCTAGTTCTACTGCACGCATTATATCGGTGCAATACATTTTTAACAAATAGAATAATACAGCATCATCTTTCGCATAGTCTCAGCTATATGACTTTATGCTATTGCAGTATTTCAAAGAAGAAAATAAAAGCAACTGTAAAACTATTGGTTTTACATCATCAAGTCAGCTCAGCTGTCACTTTATTTTGGCATGGTAAAGTATGACAGTATGTTAAAATTCAATATTTCAAGTCTATAGCCCAGCATTCATTCAGAGATTAGATCATTTTTTTCAGAACAGTCATTACATGTAACCTTCTGTAAAGTCACATGCATAAAGCTATTCACATCTTTGGAAATGTTGACAAATTTATTTAATTTTTTTCCTTTTCTCAGCAACTCATGTTTACAGAATTGGTGGGGCTCTCGTGCAGCCGACATTGTTTCCCCTTCTCCTTCTTCCTCACAGTGAGCAGCGAGATGAAGCACGCACTATATATCAACACAATATTGAAAATGAAAAAAAAAACCTCAATAATTGGTTAGATTTTTTTTTCATGTGACCTTGACTATGCATAATGGAATTGACACAAGAATTTCATGTTCAAAGTATTTTGGGTCAAGAACAGTCATTCAATAAATGAGGCCCTGTACAGTCGCACACTTGGTACAGCCAATGTGACGGTTCTTGTTGTTATTATGACTATTTGTAGAAGAATTGTTGCAAACAAAAGTGAGATAAAAACGTTGGAAATGTTTATCTACAGGTAGCATGATTTGACATTATGGTTGAACCTGTGGTGTAGGCAGAAATCACAGTGTGGGTGGGCAAAGAGAAAATCAGGTGGGCCTAGCCCGTCCAAGAGCAATCATACTTAATAGGTTCTGAAATGAATATGTTAACCAAAATAGGCCATTACAACTATACTTACCTGAGTGCAGCTTAGTTTAATCATACAAGCCTTATACATCATCAGAGGTAACGTTACAGGCACCAAGACACACATTAACAGCATCGCATAGCCTGGCACGGTGGCCATGTATTCACACACACACACACACACACACACACACACACACACAGCTGACAGATGCAGCAGTATCATTAATCAAGCGTATGGATAGAGGTACATACAGGGCCGTTGACACCGTGGGAACACCGGGTCAGTTGTCCTGGGCTCTGGATCAAGGAAGTGTCCAACTCCGATGGCTCCCGCAGGCGCTGCTGCTCCGTCATTCCTCAGAGCGCACGACATCGTATAGCATCACTGGAGCAGGGGGACCTACGCAAGCCCGGTTGGGATTGAGGTCCAGACTAGAAAAGAGGTGTACATACACACCGCCTATGTTTGGGCTGTTTAAGGTCCCAGTATGTATTTTTTTCCATGTAAATCTGATGTATAGTATGTTCAGATCATTAAATAACACGTTTGTTATCAATTTTCCCTAAACAACTTCAAAGTTGGGATTTGGGAATGATATCATGTATCTAATATGATTGATTTTGGTGGTAGGGCTACTCTTTTAATTAGTTGGTATTTGGATTAAATAGTGTGTGGGAGAGGAGAGCTCTTTTGCCAGGGGCAAATGAAACAAGTGTGGTGTGTGCGTTATGGCAAGACATACTTGAACATTGCCACATAAACCACACACACACACACACACAAACACACACACACACACACACACACACACACACACACACACACACACACACACACACACACACACACAGTAAGATGGCGACAGATGCATAACTTTAGGTTACTTCGGTGACCCCAGTTCTCTGAGTAGTATGAGTGAGATGTCTCACTATGGGATATGCCCCCTCGCATTTTCACAGAAGCACTTGTACCATTACACCAGCCCTAACTGGCTAGCAGTCATGACGTCTGCGTCAGGGCCCTGCGCCTTATATGTGACTGATGCAGTGTCACTTGTCATTCAAAACAAGCACACCTCTTCTCGCTTCAGCAGCAAGAAGGGTGGTCTGGTGAGACGTCTCATACATGCTACTCAGAGAACTGGGGTTACAGAAGTAACTTAACGTTCTCTTTCAGAGCATTCGTTTCGATCTCTCAGTGTGGGATATGGAGACTCCCGTATTGCCAGACATGCTTATCTCAATGACTGACCACCAGCCTCCCCCCCCCCCCATCACGAAGGAGTGTGTGGATGAGGCAGGTCCACGAGGAACCAACAGCATCAGCAAGGCTTGAAGATGTAACATCCAATTTATAAAACCTTGCAGATATCCTGGCTAGAGACCCCCCCCCCCCCCAAACAGGGCCCCAGTAGAGTGTGCTCGTAACCCAGCTGGAACATGAAGGCCTGAGCTGGAGTAAGCCTGCGTGATCGCATCCACTATCCAGTGAGAAAGCCTTGGTTTGGTGATGGGCTTGCCCATGTGGGGCTTAGCCCAGGACACAAACAACTGATCCTCTTTTCTGGAGGCCCTCGTTCTCTCCACATAAGTGTGTAAAGCGTAAACTGGGCACAACTGTTGGTTTCCTTCTATTTTTTTCTCCCTGTTAAAGGTTTTTTTTAGGGAGTTGTTCCTTATCAATGCGAGGGTCTAAGGACAGGATGGTGTGTTGCTGTAAAGCCCACTGAGGCAAATTTGTGATTTGTGATATTGGGCTATACAAATAAAATTGACTTGACTTGACTTTACCAAATTAGTTCGATATATAACCATACACATTGCACTTAATTGCACAGAACATGGCTAACCTCAAGCTAACTGAACTACACATGAAACAGCAAGGCAATCTGAATGATTAGCTAACCGTTTTAACATTAGCCTAATACCAGAACGCTAAGTAGCAATGAATTCTAACAGCGATGCTAACCAGCAATGAATTCTAACTAACGACAAAAAAAAAAATAATTAATTAGCCCACCAGTGGCATCGCTGTAGACGGCCAGCAAGATGAAGCTCTCCCCGCTCCAGTTTTGGTTTAATTGCGACTAGTTGGCTCCCAATCTGCAGCTCACGCCACACCCTGTCTCTCCCGTTGTGAGCTCGTTTTATTGTTCTTCTTTACGTGAATGCTTTTTTCCCTTCTTCGTGGCCTATGCACGACAACCGCCAAACTCAACTTCCTTCCGTGTCAAAATAAAAGCCGCCGTTCATTTAGGCTCTGGCAGCACAATAGGTAAGAGGCTACTACAGTCCAAAATTGTAAACTGGACAGTGTCAACTCTAGCGATGGTCTCTTTGGTAACATAACTTTCCTGACTTGGCGTGTCGCTCTTTGCTGCCCGTCCATTGTACTTTCTCCCACTACATTACACATATGTCAGTGTGTGTGTGCCTGCGTGCGTGTTATCTCTTTTTCTTTTTTCTTTTTTTTTGTGCTAATTAAGCAGTAAAGGTTTGCTGTGTTTGTTTGCTTGTCCAGTTGACTAAAACCAGTGATTATAAAGCCTCTCAGTGGAAGGATGGCTTATTTTAGAATATAGGTCAGAATGAATATTCAAAAAGTATTCATATCAAAGGGGATACCGTTTTTGTCAGCATTTTCTTACCAAATAAGTTTGCTGGTGAATGGACAGTTGGGTACATGTCCCATTGTTCTTTTATTAAATTGATCGTCACGTTTTTAGAATTTAGAAACGAAAGTTAGATTTCTAAAACCATTGACCCTTACGAAACATCAATGTTTTTAGATTTTTCCTGCAAACAACAGTTGATGAGTTCTTCATTCCTCTTCCTTTGACACACAACCTGTATCAAGTTGGAAGCTATAAATAACTTAAAATTACATGTACATGTAATCCTTTGCTTTGCTGGTGGGCCCAGTGTCAACCCAACACAGGCTCTGTAGGGGCATCCGGGTAGCATAGCGGTCTATTCCGTTGCTTACCAACGCCGGTCCTGGTCGCGGCACTAGCATCTCTACTGCTCGGTCGGGAGGCCTGTTCGGGGGGTGGGGGGAACAGCGTGATCATCCCACGCGCTACGCCCCCCTGGCGAAACTCCTCACTGTCAGGTAAAAAGAAGTGTCTGTTGACTCCACCTGTATCGGAGGAGACGTGTGGTAGACTGCAACCCTCCCCGGATCGGCAGAAGGGGTGGAGCAGCGACCGGGACGGCTCGGAAGAGTGGGGTAATTGGCCAGATACAATTGGGGAGAAAAAGGGGGGACTCCCACAAATAAATAAATAAATAAAAACGTCTTTCTTTCTCTCTCCAATTTTTCACAGCCTGCCACTTGTCCGCATACTTTTTACATCCTTTCTTTTAATGAAGGTGCAAACAGTCTAAATGTTGCGAATACTCCTCTGCACCCCAGACAAGTCATCCGTACCATTATTGACTTAGCGTACACGCAGCAATCCCAGTGATGTAAGGAAAACCTAATTGAATATGAAATGCTAGTCTGTGGAGAGATTGAGAGCTCCTTGGCCCTCTAATAGATATTCAAAATTGTGAAGTCTCTCTCTCTCTCTCACTCACACACACACACGCACAAACTCTTTGGTAATGGCGATAGTGTATTTCTAATGGCACGATCCAGACTGAGTTGGTAATTGTGATGCATTAGCATGCCGTGGCTAAAATTAGATTACAGATGACAGTGTGTGTGTGCGTGTAAAAAAAAAAGAGAGAGAGAGAGAGAGAGACTTGCTCCTGCATTTCTGGTTGGCCTGCACCAGAAGAAAAGGTATTGACTATTTTGCTCTCATTTCAAGCTATGATTAATCTCAGTGTCATTCACCTCATTCACTCCACGCCTCAGACCTATTTTTCCCTATAACCTTGGCATTTTTGGACCTTTTAAAAAAACTGTGGGTGTTCTTTGCTGTGCAAAATAAACAAAATCTCGTTGTCTAGATTTGTGCTCACAGGTTGTAGTATCAGGCAGTGTTTAGACAGCAAAACTGTTGAAAAATGGCTTGTTGTATGTCCAAAAGACTGATTTTATGTGTGTGTACAAAATATAAATGGCACCACTTGTCATTGATATGTCTCTACCAGTGAATGTCTCCTATTCTTAACAGAATAGGATTTAAAGCTAAATCATGACAATAACATAATAAGAGATCAATCAATCTATTAAACCCATTTTACAGGGTGTGTTTTATTTATGAATATATAACCCAGTCACTGAGGATGCAAAAGCCAATGCATTCTTAGTGCCGGTCCCAAGCCCGTACAAATGGGAAGGGTTGCGTCAAGAAGGGCATTGGGCGTAAAATCTTTGCCAAATCAAATATGCGGATCATAAATAAGATTTCCATACCGGATCGGTCGAGGCCCAGGTTACCAACGACCGCTACCGGTACTGTTAACCAGCAGGGTGCCAGTGGAAGCTATGCTACTGTTGGGTGAAAGAGAAGGAGAGGGGGAAGGCATGTCCAGAGGCAGCTAGAGAGGAGGAAGGGTAGGTGTGTGGAGGTAAGAGTCGGAACTTTGAATGTTGCCACTATGACTGGTAAAGGGAGAGAGCTGGCTGACATGATGGAAAGAAGAAAGGTAGGCATGCTGTGTGTGCAAGAGACCAGGTGGAAGGGGAATAAGGCCAGGCGTATCGGAGGTGGGTTCAAACTCTTCTACCTTGATGCAAATGGGAGGAGAAATGGGGTAGGGGTAATTCTGAAGGAAGAGTATGCCAAGAGTGTGCTGGAGGTGAAGAGAGTGTCAGACAGAGGGATGAGTATGAAGCTGGAAATCGAAAGTGTATTGCTGAATGTTATCAGCGCATATGCCCCGCAAGTTGGGCATGAGATGGACGAAAAAGAAGAATTCTGGAGTCAGTTGGACGACGTGGTGGAGAGGGTACCCAAGGAGGAGAGAGTGGTGATTGGAGCGGAATTCAATGGACAAGTTTGGGAAGGGAACAGAGGTGATGAGGAGGTGATGGGAAGGTATGGAGTCAAGGAGAGAAATGTTGAAGGGCAGATGGTGGTCGATTTTGTGAAAAGGATGGGAATGGCTGAGGTGAATACATAGTTCAGGAAGAAGGAGTAACACAGGGTGACATACAAGAGTGGAGGAAAGTGCACACAGGTGGACTATATATTATGTAGAAGGTGCGATCTAAAAGGGATTGGAGACTGCAAGGTTGTGACAGGGGAGAACGTAGCTAGGCAGCATCGGATGGTGGTCTGTAGGATGACTTTGGAGACCAAGAGGAGGAAGAGAGTGAAGACACAGCCGAAGATCAAATGGTGGAAGTTGAAGAAGGAAGACTGTTGTGTGGAGTGCAGGCAGGAGTTAAGGCAGGCACTGGGTGGTAGTGAAGACTTGCCAGATGGCTGGGCAACCACTGCAGAAATAGTGAGGGAGACAGCTAGGAAGGTACTTGGTGTGTCATCAGGACAGAGGAAGGAAGACAAGGAGACTTGGTGGTGGAATGAGGAAGTACAGCTAAGTATACAGAGGAAGAGGTTGGCAAAGAAGAAGTGGGATTGTCAGAGAGATGAAGAAAGTAGACAGGAGTACAAGGAGATGCAGCGTAAAGCGAAGACAGAGGTGGCAAAGGCAAAGGAAAATGCGTATCGTGAGATGTATGACAGGTTAGACACTAAGGAAGGAGAAAAGGACTTGTACCGATTGGCTAGACAGAGGGGCCGAGCTGCAAAGGATGTGCAGCAAGTTAGGGCGATCAAGGATAGAGAAAGAAATGTGCTGACAAGCAAGGAGAGTGTGCTGAGAAGGTGGAAGGAGTACTTTGAGGGGCTGATATATGAAGAAAATGAGAGAGAGAGAAGGTTGGATGATGTAGGGATAGTGAATCAGGAAGTTCAGTGGATTAGCAAGGAGGAAGTGGTGGCAGCTATGAAGAGAATGAAGAGTGGAAAGGCAGTTGGTCCTGATGACATACCTGTGGAAGTATGGAGATGTTTAGGAGAGATGGCATTGGGGTTTTTAACTAGATTGTTTAACACAGTCTTGGAAAGTGAGAGGATGCCTGAGGAGTGGAGAAGAAGCATACTGGTACCGATTTTCAAGAACAAGGGCGATGTGCAGAACTGTAGCAACTACAGAGGTATAAAGTTGATCAGCCACAGCTTGAAGATTTGGGAAAGAGTAATAGAAGCTAGGTTAAGAGGAGAGGTGACAATTAGTGAGCAGCAGTATGGTTTCATGCCACAAAAGAGCACAACAGATGTGACGTTTGCTTTGAGAATGTTGATTGAGAAGTATAGAGAAGGCCAGAAAGAGTTGCATTGTGTCTTTGTAGATTTAGAGAAAGTATACGACAGGGTGCCGAGAGAGGCGGTGTGGTATTGTATGAGGAAGTCAGGAGTTGCAGGAGTGATGCAGGATATGTATGAGGGAAGTGTGACAATGGTGAGGTGTGTGGTTGGAATGACAGATGGGTTTAAGGTGGAGGTGGGATTACATCAAGGATCGGCTCTGAGCCCTTTCTTGTTTGCAATGATGATGGACAGGTTGACGGACAAGATCAGGCAGGAGTCTCCGTGGACGATGACGTTCGCGGATGACATTGTGATCTGTAGCGAGAGTAGGGTGCAGGTTGAGGAGAGCCTGGAGAGGTGGAGGTATGCACTGGAGAGAAGAGGAATGAAAGTCAGTAGGAGCAAGACAGAATACCTATACCTGAATGAGAGGGAGGACAGTGGAATGGTCAGGATGCAAAGAGTGGAGGTGACGAAGGTATTTGAGTTTAAATACTTGGGGTCAACTGTCCAAAGTAACGGGGAGTTTAGAAGAGAGGTGCAGAAGAGAGTGCAGGTAGGGTGGAGTGGGTGGAGAAGAGTGTCAGGAGTGATTTGCGACAGAAGGGTACCAGCAAGAGTTAAAGAGAAGGTTTACAAGATGGTTGTGACACCAGCTATGTTATATGGTTTGGAGACAGTGGCACTGATGAAAAGACAGGAGGCGGAGCTGGAGGTGGCAGAGTTGAAGATGCTAATATTTTCACTGGGAGTAACGAAGAAGGACAGGATCAGGAATGAGTATATCAGAGGGACCGCTCACGTTGGACGGTTTGGAGACAAAGCAAGAGAGGCAAGATTGAGATGGCTTGGACATGCGTGGAGGAGAGATGCTGGGTATATTGGGAGAAGGATACTGAATATGGAGCTGCCAGGAAAGAGGAAAAGAGGAAGGCCAAAGAGGAGGTTTATGGATATGGTGAGGGAAGACATGCAGGTGGCTGGTGTGACAGGGGAAGACGCAGAAGACAGGAAGAAATGGAAACGGATGATCCGCTGTGGCGACCCCTAACGGGAGCAGCCAAAAGTAGTAGTTTTATTTATGAATATGCAAATGCAATGTGCTTTATATGAAAATAAGTTGCAAGTGAGGATAAATAATGACAAGGACCTATTATACGAAATCGTGTGTGTGTGTGAGTGTGTGTATGTGTGCTTGCGCGCACACTTGTGTAGATGAACACAAACCCTGGTTAGGGGAAACACTAAGCTTTTGCATGTATGCAATTAGGTGTGTGCCTTGGTTGGCAGTGTTGGGTAGGATGCAGACCCAGATGAGGAGGGTAAGGGATTTTAGACAGGGTTCATCCTGTCTTGATTTGTACCCTAGTTCAGGTAAGGTTCTGGGGAACGTCTGAGTCAGAGACGTGAATGTTTATTGGTGATGGTAGAGGAGTGGAGGTTGGGGAGGGTGCATGTGTATAACAAGAAATTGTGCCTGGAAAAATAAGGAATTGTGGCTTTAATCTAAATCAGCCAGATGTATTTCCCTGAAATGTGTTTCCTGTGTTTGACGTTATCATGTACGGAGTTTGATATGGTATGCATATTATGATCATATGCCGCTTTGGGTGGCATGGTGGTACAGTGTGTTAGTGCTGTCACCTCGCAGCAAGAAGGTCCTGGGTTTGAACCTCGGGGTTGTCCAACCTTTGGGGTCATCCCAGGTCATCCTCTGTGTGGAGTTTGCATGCTCTCCCCGTGTCTGCAGTGGTTTTTTTATGGATGCTCCGGTTTCCTCCACCATCGAAAAAGACATGCATGTTCGGGTTAATATTACTGTCTGTGCCCCTGACCGAGGCATGGCAAGATGAACTGGAGTTGGTCCCCGGGTGCTGCACGCCGGCTGCCCACTGCTTCTAGCTACACAGCTAGGATGGATTAAATGCAGAGTGTAATATCCCCACGGGGATCAATAAAGTATCTAAAACAAAAAACAAAAAAGCCAACGTACTGTATCATATCATAGGAATTGTAGGAAAGCCCTTGTGGAACTGCCTCGGCGCCTCCCTAGGTTATAAGCATCGCCCTGTGGAGACCTCAGCACCCACCATGAAGAACCTCTACCGAGTACTTGCCTGCCAGTACAACCCCCTTGGGTACATCATACCATTCACCACAAGGGCCAAGGTTCTCATACAAGACCTTTGGAAGGAGGAGGTTGGTTGGGACAACCAGATCTGACCTCAAAGTCTGCTCGACAGATGGTGCACTTGGGAGCAAGAGATTCCTCACCTCATCCACCTGGAGTGAGTTCCCCCCAGCCTACGCTCCACCACACGCAGACACCGCTACAGCAACAAGGGACCTCCACATCTTCTGTGATGCGTCTGAGCATGCATATGGTTCTGTTGCCTACATGCAGACCATGGATGACCAACAGCAAGTCCACATTTACCTCGTGCTTGCTAGGTCTTGGGTGGCTCTCAGGAAGCAGTTGTCGATGCCCCGACTTGAGTTGAGTGCTCAGCTCGCCGATGTACTCCAAGCTGAGCTCACCATGCCCATCCAGCGGGTTGTCTTGTGGTCAGACTCGACCACAGTTCTCCACTGGATCAAGTCAGACTCCTGCAGATACAAAGTCTTTATGGGCACACGAGTAGCGGAAATCCAGAACCTGACTGAGCCAATAGCTGGAGATACGTGAACTCTGTCACAAACCCAGCAGATGACATCACTTGGGCTCTAACCCTGGAGGAATTAGCCCAACCACATCAATGACACCAAGGTCCAGAGTTCCTCTACTTACCTGACGATCAGTGGCCTACTATGCCCTCTGCTCATACTGAGTCTGACGACAGCGAACTGAAGAAGTCCACCGTAATCTGTAATGTAACCATCTCTCCCAGTCCTCTGCTCCCTGCCGTCGAAGCCTTCTCTTCATGGAAAGAGCTTGTCCAAGCAACAGTCAGGTCCCTTCACGGGGCGGCTGACGCCCAGACAGCAGATCGGCCTTGTGAAGCAGCCAACTACCTCAAGCAGTCTACAATTCCAGGGACCTCTTTGGGAAACATCGCTGGAGACACAGTCAAGTGCTGGCTGATCATTTCTGGTCCACCTTCATTCACCACCATTTACCGGGTCTGCAAGAGAGGCAGAAGTGGAGGAAGGATGGTAAGGAACTTCCAGTCGGCCAGGTGGCCATCATCGTTGACCCGCAGCATCCTCACGCACTCTGGCCTGTTGGAAGGGTTACACAGACGTACCCTGGAGCTGACGGGTGCGTCTGCACCGTGGCCGTGCAGGTGAAGGACAGAACTTACCTGCGCGCTGTGTCCCAGTTGGTGCAGCTCCCGAGTCTCCCGGATACAGAGGACGCCTGAGAGCCTTTCCTGTTTTGTTCATAAGATCTAAGTAGACTTTTGGGGGTGGCTAGGTAGGGAAAGCCCTTGTTAAGAAGAGGAGTTTAGTTTGGCTCCCGCTAGGATTACTAGTATTATGCACTCACTTCCGTTTACTGGTAAGGTTACTGGCCCTTTAAGAAATACAGAGACTTTCCGGTTCTGACCAGGGGATTTCCAACCGGTTCTAACCAGCTTGTCTCAGTCCGTCTGTCTGCTAGTGAGCTACAGTTTGCCTCTCTTCCATTCTGAGGAAATTGTTTGTCAATGACAGATGTAAGAAGATTATTTATGTCTTTATTTGTGCCTGTTTCATCTACTGCAACTTACTTGGAAATATGTTTATAGAAATCCGTTTTCTGTTGCTGGTGTTTCTCTCTGCCAGTGAGATGCTGTTAGCTATGCCATGCTGGTTAGCTCAGTTGGGCGTTAGCTATGTTCCATCCAACGCCGTGCCTCATGCCGACGCATATGTTGTGTTATGTTTATGTGGGTGCATGTGGATTATGATTGCTCATGTGTTATTATTGATTATTAATATAGATGTTGTATTTCTCTGTAGACAACCACATTCTCCTTCGAATAAATATTCTCAAACTGAAGCTCCGCCTCCGTGAATCTCTAACCGGAGTCACACCGCCAGTGTTTGCCAGCTCTATTCAGCGCATCTGTAGAGGCCCAAGAGCTTTGTTATAGGAATCATAATACAGTTTGAAAGTACAATCCATGCATAGAGCTTATGAGAAACAAATGGCTCTAAACTGATGAACCTCCACAGGCTCCTATGGGATTAGGACAACTCACCGGGTTGATTGCACTCTCCTAACTCCATGATGCTGATTTTACCTGTCTTCAAAATCCTTATTCATTCTCTTTAATGCAGCTTAGAGGAGTTAGTCTTCTCTCTGCCAGAGCCCAGCAAGAGGGGAAGGAGAAGAAAGAGGTTGACAGCTGATTTGGAAAATAATTGCAGCTGTGATCTCAGAGGTGAGCACATTTCCTGACACCATTGAGTTCTTGTTGGGGGGATCAGCATAAAATAGACTGTAAAATGAGATCGCCCTCCCTTGTTCCTTTTCTTTTTTTCCCTCCTCTTCTCTCCTTTCCATCTCCGTAGGTACCCATCTACCCTTCATAATTGGGCTGCCATTAAAGCCAAGGAAAGTAGGTTGTGCTGGGAGTGGGGGAACAGCTTGCTAAAGTGGGTTATTATTGAATAAATGAATTTCATTTTCAGTGACAATGTGAAGGCAAGCAGACAGCGAACGGCGTGTGGGGGGGTAACTGAGGTAGTAGCATGCAATTTGTCTGCGATTCAAAACATGATTTATAGTGTTCAATAGAAGACACCTAATGTAGCATGATACAAAGTGCAGTTAGATTTTAGCAACCTCCATCTTCAAACAGCAGTCATGCAGGTAGATGCATATAGACACATACATCCTCATACATGGTTTTATGATCATGTCCACGCCACACAAATGTGTGCATCTTGACTTACATGTGGGTATAAATACATCAAAATGGACACACACACGCATGCACGCATGCACGCATGTGCGTACACACACACACACACACACACACACACACATCCTCTCATGTTCTATGTATAGACTATGTATAAAATGCTTTTTCTCAGACAGCATAATGATGTTCAATCCCACAGCATGTTGTGCAGTTAAAACCACTACTCAATTTGTAAATCATGAGGGCCCAGACCAACAAGGAAGTCGCCCGTAAAAGGAGAGGTCAAGGAACATGTTACAACATCAAAGCTGCAAACACGTTAGACATCACAATTCTGTTATACCGCAGAGTCATGTTACAGGCATACAGAACATTATTAGATGACTGTGTTACGCCAATGAGCTGCACGGTGGCACGGTGATCGCCTCAAAGCAAGAAGGTCCTCGGTTCAAGCCCCGGGTAGTCCAACCTTGGGGGACGTCCCGAGTCGTCCTCTGTGTGGAGTTTGCATGTTCTCCCTGTGTCTGTGTGGGTTTCCTCCCTGTGCTCTGGTTTCCTCCCACAGTCCACAGACATGTAGGTCAGGTGAATCAGTCATACTAAATTGTCTCTAGGTCTGAGTGTGTGTGTGTGTGTGTGTGTGTGTGTGTGTGTGTGTGTGTGTGTGTGTGTGTGTGTGTGTGTGTGTGTGTGTGTGTGTGTGTGTGTGTGTGTGGGTCCCGTGATGGCCTGGTATTCTGTCCAGGGTGTCTCCCCACCTGCCAACCAGTGACTGCTGGGATAGGCTCCAGCATCCCCACGACCCTGAGAGCAGGATAAGCAGTTTGGATAATGGATGGGTCGATGGATGTGTTACACCAAGAGGCTATCAGCATTGTATAACATTTACCACAAACCTACACAGTAGCCTTCAAAGACAATCAACACTTCAATCAATGATTGTCATACCATATGTGAAAAATCCCAATGTAACCACAACCACCCATGCAACCACCCACATATTAACCAGGGTCGACTATCAAAATATTTATGAAGTAGAGGAGCAAACAGCAGAGTGCAGATCTCTGCAAGGCAGATGTATCTCCCCCTCTGCGGTGCTCGAACTTGGTGACAAACCCTTTTTTCGCCTACCGGAAGAGGAATACACACGCACACAGACAGAAAAAAACAAACAAAAAAAAAAACCAAAAAGTGTTTTTCCTGCCATTATAAGACTTATGCGCAGCGCCCAAGTTGATTTAACAGGAAATATGGGAAACAAAATGTTAATACGCAGCTCCCAAGCTAAACACATCTACCTAATAAAAACGTTTTGCCTGTCAGTCTGTGGATGTGCAGCCACCTACGCATACCCTCACACGAACACAACCAAGTCTGACATGAAATAACCGAGAGCAGGCTATCATCACTTCAAAGCCAACTTCAAATGTGTTTAGCTGTCACAGTTTTCATGATATGAAATGAATCAAATCGATCAAGGCGAATGGCTGCTCTGCTGATTGACTTTCATTCATAAAACAATGGTGAGAAAACATAGCTCAGCCATGGGAAGTGTTTTATTGTAGCTACTGAGATGATTTCCAGCTGTGACTGTGATTAATCCTGCTCTTGAAATTGTATTTTCACAGAGGAGTTTTAACACTGGAGATGATGGCACTTCCGCACGGCAGCGAGGTGAATAAGGCAAATTATTTTTGGTTCATCTAGTGTTCCTCCAGTTCACCTGTGCTGAGATCAGCAGTGAAGGATTTGCTGGCTTGTAAAATATGACCAACTTCTCGTTTACTTTTTAGACTCATACCCAAATACATATTTTCGTTTTGACACTATCACTGCCCGATCTGACTCAACCGTAGATGTGAGTCGTGCACGTGCACGGTCGACTCAGGACGTGCAGCGATGGACAGCAGCGTAGGTCGAGCGAGCTAGAGAGTGAATGAGGAGAAGGAGTGACGATAGCGTGAACAAATGTTTTTCGAAGGTGTTTAATCAACGCTACCATAAGAGGTTAGTCATCACACAGTCATAACTGTACGTGAAAAACTTTAGGCCAATATGTACAGTAGTTTGTGAGATTAGCCGTGCACACACACACACACACACACACACACACACCTAGGGACAATTTAATATGGCCGATTCACCTGACCTACATGTCTTTGGACTGTAGGAGGAAACCGGAGCCCCCGGAGGAAACCCACGCAGACATGGGGAGAACATGCAAACTCCACACAGGATGACCCGGGACGACCCCCAAGGTTGGACTACCCCGGGCTCGAACCAAGGGCCTTCTTGCTGTGAAGTGACCGCACTAATCACTGTGCCACCATGCCGCCAAATTCAAACATATTCAGACAAAGCTATGATTGGACGTTACACTTTTGGATGAGCACACCGTTTGGCCAGATCAAATCGCATGGAAGATCAATGATCAATCAACCAACTCACCAGATTACTCTGGCATCCCATGTCTAGTATAGAAGCAACACTGAAATACACTCTCAGATGTTTCTAAAATTTCCATCATGCTTTCTGTAAGGGCCTAGTCTGCACAGGCCTATATACAAGAGGACATATGACGCTCCACCTTGAATCTCAACTCTGTCTGAACCTCTCATTCTGTTCCTCTCAGTGTGTGCTGTCACATTTAATCTGGTGTAGGTGATATAAAGACGATCAATCAGGGTTAATATGCTGCATTCTGATATTAAGCATTGCCAGACATCAGTAATTCATTTCACCATAAGGAGATGCCCAGCGGGGCTTTCTTGGCTTGACTGCCCGCTCCTTCTTTTCCTGTCCATCTGTTTTCATGGATGCCCCCCCCTCCACCACCACCACCCTCCACTGTCTCCATGAGGAACTTATAAAGAAATAACCCACACATATGGCCATTTCCTTTCAATCACAGATCTAATTGAGTTGATCTAAAATATGTAATAACCCTTCACTTGCTGTGTTGTTCTTTGTCTAGATAAAAGTGCCTGATAGGAGCAACTTAGAACAAGCCCCCATTTCATTTTGATTTGGACTTTTATGAACACTCTTTGCTGTATTTCCCCTCCAGTTAAAGATCACTACAATAAGATGGGATGCACACATAGTACTTGTTGGGATGAGGGATAGTCATCTAGGTGAGAGAACGAGGCCCTTGGCTTAGCTGGTTGGTTGAATTGCTCTCTCTCTCTCTCTCTCTCTCTCTCTCTCTCTCTCTCTCTCATCCCTCTCTCCCATTTTGTTTCTCTGTCATTGGTTTCTGTCCAATACATGTGGTACCCAATCCTTACTCTCTCCCATCTCTCCTAGTCCAGAGCCTCCTGCCACAGCCTTGCATATAGACACCAATTGCCTGCTGTTCTGACTAGTAAAGGGGTTTCCTCTAACGCCGGGGCCAGTCAGTCCCTCTGCAGGTTGCACGATTGAATAGTCAGGGATCAATTTAAAAGTGGAAGATTTCCTTCCCTACCGGGAACTGCGTGCCGAGGATACTGTGATGGCAGATAAGACTTAAAAATGACCTTGGGGGTATCAAAACAGCCTCCATCTTATCCACTTCCTCTGCTTCCTTCTGTGGCTTGACAAGAGACAGGAAATTATGTCCCCCTGGAGCTGGTTACTACAATACCTCAAAGTCATGTCTGGTTACTCCAGTCTGTCGTCACTTCAAATGGTGTGCGTGTGTGTGTGTGTGTGTGTGTATGTGTGTGTGTGTGTGTGTGTGTGTGTGTGTGTGTGTGCGCGCGCGCGCGCGCCCATTGTTGTGTAAATTTATCTCGTGTTTAAACAAGAATTTACTTCTTTGACTGAAACTATGACAAAACAATATTTATACATGACCTCATTTCAATAATAAATCAACAGGATTATGGACAAAACAACAGTAAGGCAGGCATGACCAAAATCTGTTTTCTAATCAATACAGTATCCCAGGCTGTTAATTTCTTGACAGAAATGATGATTAAAAAGTGTTCATCAATGACCAAGTGTAAAGAAAGAAAAATGACCGTGTGTGTGTGTGTGTGTGTGTGTCTGTATGCCATTACCTTTCCTCATGGTTTTGGTTCCACTTTACAGCAGAACATTAAAAAGTTTTAGCTGTCATTTTTGTCAATGACATCTTTAAACAGCCCCATGACTGCTGGGATAGGCTCCAGCATCCCCGCGATCCTAAGTAGGATAAGCGGTTTGGATAATGAGTGGTAGGATGGACATCAACGCTGCCATCAACAAAACCATTGTCTCATACATTACTGAGTGAAATTGTGACCTTCTTTGTCATGCCATGTTCACTTAGTTTTCATTAAGACCATCATCTGCCGTTTTAGATGCGGTATGGACAGACTGTAGGCCTAGCTGAATATGCGATGTGGTGAGACGGGACAAAGCAGTGTCAGGATGCCTGTGATGTCTGTCCTCAGCATGACACTGCTTATGTTCATCTTGACAGCCTGGAATTAAAAGGTCAGAATGGAAATGGCAGCTGCCCGAGCAACAGGGTTCCCTGCTTTATTCTCAACACCCTTCCTCTGCTGTCATACCTTTTCTTTTTTTCTGCATCCTGCTGCTTTTCCCTCCCGCTGTTATCCTCCTTTCTTCACGGGTTCAGTCTCCTCTTCTCCTTGCCCCTCTCTCCTCTCGTCTGCTGGACGGCGTGATGGAGCACAACTGTGTTGCTCTGGTGATACAGGGGTGCAGTTGGCAGATGTTACAGTTCACGCCTGGTAGGACGGTGCCTTGCTCATGGAGGAGAATCCCTGCAGGTAACAGAGGACCCCTGTTACCAATGACAAGAGACATTTGGAGACATTTGGGATTAATTTCACTAGGATTTGGCCGCTGTTTGTAAAGAACCGACTGCTGTTGTCGAAGATGAGGGCTGGCATGTGATGGAAAGTAGGAAGTATTGGAAGCTAAATGGTAAACAATCGTTATTTTCGACTCACCTCTTTCTCTCAGATAACTCTTCAGGGTGACACACTTCGGCATGCGTCGTTTAATCTATTAGTCATGAAATGTCTGCTTCATCTCGGCTTCATCAGTCTCTATACGGAGACGGGTTCACATACAAGACACTGTGTGTGTGTGTGTGTGTGTCACAAACTACACTATAAAGAGTTTGTGGTGAAAGGTGTGTGTGTGTGGGGGGGTTTCGTATGTATTAAACTAAAGTATAAAAACTTTAAGGAGGTGTATATGTATTTTAGATAATTAAAAACACTAACTTTACACTTAACATTTTATGACAAAGGATGACATTTAAAAAAGGCTTCTGCCAACTTTTACTCTTAGTCTTTACATTTGAACCTTGAGGTCAAGGTTGTGTCTGTGGATCACTGAACGCTGTAGTCACCATGGATGGGATTTTGCACATTTCAAAGTGCAAGGTATGCTGCTTAAAATGTCATTTTAGTAAATGTCACGTTTATAAGGGCACTGCTCTGAAGGACAAAATGTAAAACAAATTGAAAAAAAAATAACACGAAGGACAAATGCTCTATTTGTCAACAGGCCAGAAAAATAAGAGCTAAAACCTTAAAACCTTGGGCCAAAGTATTTTTAATCATAACTGAGTTTCTCTGATACACAAATGTAGTGTACAGCTGTTTTGTCCGTCGCAGCGACGAGGACCATCTAGTCATCCTGTAGGGGTCGATTACTGTGGGTGCGAAGATGGCTGGCTGATTAGTCCAATCTGTGCCCTGAATGTTCTTTGGCAGTGTGGGCATGGGATAGTGGGAGTAGCTGGAGGGTTGCTAGCACGGTCTTTCCTGCCTGCCTGCGGCTCTCTGCTGCAGCAATCCTGGTGGCCTCACATGTGTTTGCATCATTTCTTACAGCTGCATACCACTCTCCTCTGTTCAGAGCTTTCTGTACCCATGTATCGTAGTTGATGGTGAAGGCCTTTGACAAAACCTTCAAGGTGTCTTTGAAATGCTTGTTTTGACCACCATGGGAGCGTTTGCCTTGCTTGAGTTCACCATATAACAGTTTCTTTGGGAGCCGGTGGTCTGGCATGTGAACTACGTGGCCCACCCAACGAAGTTGTGATTGCATGAGGATGGTGCATATACTCAGCAGTCTTAAGCGAGTGAGGGTAGTTGTGTTATGTGGTCTCGCCACATATCCATCAGCAGACAAGGGGCTGAGACCATACACAGCACTTTACATGATTAGCGGCTGCATATGGCTCATAGTCACACAAAAAACCCCCACAATTATCACATATTCATGAACAAATTTTATCCTCTTCGATTATCCCGACTGTTTTTTTTTATAGAAGTACATCTGATTTTAAATGTTTTTTATCTGTGTATATTCATTAAACACAGATAACAGCTACAATCGTTAACTCACCAGAGGGTTAGGGTTGGGGTTAGGGCTTATGTGGTCTCACCCCATATCCATCAGCAGACAAGGGACTGAGACCACACACAGCACTTTACTTGATTAGCGGCTGCATATGGCTCATAGGCACACAAAAAACACAATTATCACATATTCATGAACACATTTTACCCTCTTCGATTATCCCGACTGCTTTTTTTTTTCTTATAGAAGTACAGAGTCTAAATCTGTTTTTTTATCTGTATGCATTCATTGCTACACAAAATATATACATTGTGAGAATTCTGGCTTATTGGTATGCCCACCAGACTATGCAAGTGAAATGGGGTAATAGTGTTTCAGCCCCATTTGGGGTTAGCAATGGTGTCAGACAAGGGGGAATTCTGTCTCCAGTTCTCTACAATGTATATATTGGTGTTTTATCCAAGCAGCTGAAAGCCTGTAACACTGGGTGCATGATTGGTAATACTTTGGTGAACCATATTATGTATGCAGATGACTTTGTCATTCTTAGTCCCTGTAGCGCTGGTCTCCAGAAGCTCCTTGATGTTCTGTGTATGGTGTGGAGCATGATATCAAATACTACAATGCTAGTAAGAGTGTTGTCATGATCTGCAGAACCAAAGAGGTCAATCATCTAAACTTTCCTGATTTTAAATTGTCTGATAATAATCTTAGGGTATGTAATAAGGTAAAATATCTTGGGCACTATATTACGTAACAAATGACAGATGATGATGATATTTATAGGCAATGCTGCATGATGTATGCACAAGCAAACACTCTGTCACGGAAGTTTGGGATGTGTTCAGTTAGTGTGAAGATGTCTCTGTTCAGGGCATTTTGTACAGCACTCTATACTGCACACCTGTGGTCAAACTACAAAAAAAATCAAGCTTACAGAGGCTTCAAGTAGCTTATAATGATGCTATGAGAATACTACTAAAAAGACCTAGTAGATGGTGTAGTGCAAGTGAAATGTTTGTGGCTGCAGGAGTCAGTACCTTTCAGGCTCTTCTAACAAAGCTCATGTATAAATTTATTTGCCGGCTGAATGACTCTGATAATGTAATCATCAACAGTTTAACTACAAACCCCAATTCCAATGAAGTTGGGACGTTGTGTAAAACGTAAATAAAAACAGAATACAATGATTTGCAAATCCTTTTTGACCTATATTCAATTGAATACACTACAAAGACAAGATATTTAATGTTCAAACTGATAAACTTTATTGTTTTTTTTTTTTGCAAATATGCACTCATTTTGAATTTGATGCCTGCAACACGTTCCCAAAAAGCTGGGACAGGGGCATGTTTACCACTGTGTTACATCACCTTTCCTTTTAACAACACTCAATAACACTCCTTTTCCTCTTTAGCCCGGAGGACACAACGTCCATGATTTCCAAAAACAATTTGAAATGTGGACTTGTCAGACCACAGCACACTTTTCCACTTTGCATCAGTCCATCTCAGATGAGCTTGGGCCCAGAGAAGCCGGCGGC